>NC_041402.2:94760590-94918090 GCF_900747795.2 Erpetoichthys calabaricus | reverse complement strand
TCCCTTATGAACATGCTTGTATGCTTCACTCGCTCCCTTCTCAATTGTTTAATGAATTTTTTGTTCTTCGCTGTTTGCGGCTCCTCCTTCATTTGTCCCTACTGCATTCACAGTCTTTTCACGTTATTGCAATCCGCAGTGGGAGCGTTTCTATAAACTTAATTTAAACTTACGTTTTACACCGTGCTTTGTTTCCCTTATGAACATGCTTGTATGCTTCACTCGCTCCCTTCTCAATTGTTTAATGAATTTTTTGTTCTTCGCTGTTTGCGGCTCCTCCTTCATTTGTCCCTACTGCGTTCACAGTCTTTTCACGTGATTACGTGGGAGGCGTGATGACGTGACACTCAACTCCTCCTCCCACGGCCATCAAGCTGGCGTCCATTACAGTATATTGTGAAAAAAGAGGTTCCAGTTATGACCATTACGCGTTGAATTTCGAAATGAAACCTGCCTAACTTTTGTAAGTAAGCTGTAAGGAATCAGCCTGCCAAATTTCAGCCTTCCACCTACACGGGAAGTTGCAGAATTAGTGATGAGTCAGTCAGTCAGTCAGTCAGTCAGTCAGTCAGGGCTTTGCCTTTTATTAGTATAGATACACACACACATAAACATATATATACATATACATATATATATATATATACATATCTACATATACACATATCTACATATACATACGTATATACACATATACACATCCACATAAACATATATATACATATACAAATTTACATATCTACATATATATATATATATAGACATACATATATACATACATACATTCACATATATATATTTATATATATATATATATATATATATATATATATATATATATATACTGTATATATATATATATATATATATATATATATATATATATATATATATATACTGTATATATACATATGTACTTATTGGCTCCTGTATTTAGGATATGGCAGGATGGATAATGGACGGATGGACATCTGTATGCATAGCCGTATTTGCCCATTTTCGTTTTTTTTCTTTGTTCAGTAATATTTCAGTAAACCCGGAGCTTGTCAGTTCAAATCCTGGTACTGATACCACTGTGTGACCCTGAGGAAGTCACTTCACCTGCCTGTGCTGCAAAAAACAAAAATAATGTAACAAATTGTACCTCAGATGTTGTAAGTTGGTGGAATAAAGGCATAAGTAAAATAGATAAATATGTATTATACACATAGGAACTATTCATTTATTTTCAGTTAAGTCATCTGCAGCAAACTTTTATAAATGAGGGTTTCTGATTTTTAGATAGTGCAAACTGTTTCTTCTTCATTGACGTTTTCTCTTGGAGAGCTTTTTTCATTTCATTGAAAATGAAAGCAGTAGCTGCCAAAATATGTAGCTTTCTTATTAATTTTTCAACATTGTGTAAAATAAATGTATAAAGTAACATAAAAGGTTTAAATACTGGTTATCCTTTTACACTAAAATATTACTAAAGAGATACAAAAAAAGTAAAATGGATATGTTCTTTTTCTTTAAGGAGATTAAATATTACTGAAGAAAGAAAAAAAAAATTAAACAGCCAAATGGGGCTGTGCATACGAACTTAAAAGGTTTAAATAAAACAGAAATATATATTTTATTTTTACTTGCTTAACTTGTGGAGGGTGTATCCTGTAGCAAAGCCCTAACTTTTTTCGTGAAAGCCCGTTTCAGTCAATAAGTGTTAAAAACAGGTGTAAAGATATTGACAATAAGCTACGCAAACCCAGGAAGACATGGAATCGTTTAAATCAAGTATCATTACATCTTCCTTTCTTAAAGAGAAGTAAGGCAGTACTTATAAGCTTACATATTTATATATAGACATACATATATATATATATATATATATATATATATATATATATATATATATATATATATATATATCTATATCCGAAGCCGTGCAAGCACACTCTTGAGAATGCAACGTATAGTTGTACAGAAGAAAAGCAATCTTGCCTCAAATGAATGGCAACCTTTTGTAGGTCTATGAACTTAATTTAAACTTTAGGTTTACACGGTGCTTTCTTTCCGAAGTACCTGCACTCATGAATATGTCTGTATGTGTCAGTCGGTCAAATCCACGCGCTTCGCACCGGCGAAGTACCGCTTTTAAATTTTTATTAAGAAGAAAATAAAACGTTTTTAAATTGAGGGAAAATATACTAATAACAGTTTGTTAAGGATCTGTTTTTTTGTGAAGCTGCCTTTACTCGAGTGATCACTTCGACCTGACTTGGTGGCCAAATATAAGTGTTACCTGGTAGGTAACCACCCATACAATCAGATTGTGAATCAGACTACGAATGCCGTGAATGTAATTACACACTCACTGCACTTGCTTATGGTAATCGAACCTGGGACGTCAACGCTAGAGGGGCTTAGCAGCGGTGAAGTATTGCTTTTAAATTTTAATTAAGAACAAAAGAAAACCTCAGAGGTTCGATTCCCGAAAGGGAGTGAAGAGAGTGTCCGGTTACCTACCAGGTAACGCTTATAGTTGGACAGCAAGTGACGTAACATCAGCCATGGTGCCTTCAGTTGTGACAAGCAGATCATAGAATGATTGAAAATAGTTTTGCATTTACCTTTTTAGTAAAAGGCGAGCTTTTAAGCCTGAGAAATCACCCCGAAAATGCACACGTTTAATTGCACATGTGTTAATATGTATGGTTACACAGTATTAAAAGACAGTGAAGAACGTGATTTACCTTTGTTCCCGCGTTTGATAAAAGGCGAGCTTTTAAGCCTGAGAAATCACCCCGTAAATGCACACGTTTAATTGCACGTGTTAATATGTATGCTTACACAGTATTAAAGGACACTCAAAAATTAACGTCATTTACCATCAGCCACGGTGCTTTCAGTTGTGAGAAGCAGATCATAGAATGATTGAAAATAGTTTTGCATTTACCTTTTTAGTAAAAGGCGAGCTTTTAAGCCTGAGAAATCACCCCGTAAATTCACACGTTTAATTGCACATGTGTTAATATGTATGGTTACACAGTATTAAAAGACAGTGAACAACGTCAGTTACCTTTGTTCCCGCGTTTGATAAAAGGTGAGCTTTTAAGCCTGAGAAATCACCCCGTAAATGCACACGTTTAATTGCACATGTGTTAATATGTATGCTTACACAGTATTAAAAGACAGTCAAAAATTAACGTCATTTACCTTCGTTCCCGCGTTTGACTCGTGCTGTAAATCTCTTCCTTGTTTTTAGTTCACGTGATTACGTAGGAGGCGTGATGACGCGATACGTGACTCCGCCTCCTCCATTAGAGTATATGGACAAAAAATATGTTCCAGTTATGACCATTACGCGTAGAATTTCGAAATGACACCTGCCTAACTTTTGTAAGTAAGCTGTAAGGAATGAGCCTGCCAAATTTCAGCCTTCCACCTACACGGGAAGTTCGAGAATTAGTGATGAGTGAGTCAGTCAGTCAGTCAGTCAGTGAGTCAGTGAGGGCTTTGCCTTTTATTAATATATATATATATATATATATATATATATATATATATATATATATATATATATATAAACATTTTACTGCATGCCCTTTTCTTTTTATATTGATTGTTTGTGCCTTTAATTATTTTGCTTGTAATTAAAGGAAATGGAAGAAATCTCATATTCACTGCCTGCATAAAAATAAGTCAAATTTATCAGTGACTTAAATTTAAAGCAAGGCTTACAGAAAATCATATTTCTATGCAATGGCACTCTTTCAGGGAAAGGTTCCTGCCTTGCACCCTATGCATGCTGCAATAGCCTCCAGCGGCCCATGACGCTGCTCAGGATTAAGTGGGTTTAGAAAACTGTATGGTATGATATGTTAAATCATCCTCCTTCTCTGAGCATTGAATTGTAAGATGATGAGGAAAATGTGAGCTAAGCATTTAACACTAGAATTACCAGAGCCTACGAAAAAACTCGTAAATCCGTCCCACCTTAAATCGCGTCTTAAATCCGTTTGCACCTCTCCGCCAGAGTCTTTTGTCATCTAAATGTGCTGATAAAGCTACTAGCAGCCAGCTATTCCATCCCCCCACCGACTTAGAATGAACTTCTCTCCTAGCTCAAGCCTTGCCTTGATTTGATTACCTGGGATTGAAGTGGAGTTTTACAGTGGAAATAATTCTAGCGTTATTTGGAATACACGCATTTCATGTGTGTTCCATTTCTATAGTAGGCTGTCCAAACACATTTTTAAAACAGAAACGTTTTTCATATTCTAATAGTAAATGACAAAATGTAGGCATAAACTATATAACGTATGAAGCCTGAAGTCCATATATCAAAGAAACACTTTCACAAAAGGTACAAATAAGAGAGCACGTGCGCTTTCATTCAAAAAAAAAAAAAAAAAAAGCCGCGTTAGCATGCCACATTGACACACTTATTACAACTGCCGCGGTGGCGTAATGATATCAGTTCCTGACTGGGGGTCAGAGGGTGGCGAGTTCGATCCTGGACGGCTCCACTTCGAGAAATTAACTCCTCTTATTCTTACAATTTTAGAATAACAACATAAATTTGATTTCAGTCTGTAACAGCCGGTGTAACTTATGATACTGGTAAAGGTTAGCTTTTTTTTTTTTTTTTTTTAATTCACTTTTCATTCTCGCAGTCGCATTCAGAATCAATCCATACAACCCCATCTGACACAGCTGGTTTCACATAAATAAAAGTGCACTTATATTCAAGACTATAACCGAAGAATAAAGAAAGCAAGTTACAGTTGGTGGTTGATACGACAGCTTGCGTGGTGCAATGTTAAGAACTGCTGATTTCCGATCCGTGCTATATAAAATCATCACATTCAAATATTAACAGTTCCCACACACCCAAGGTCCGCCATTCCTACATTTACAACATGTGTACTTGTTGCAGTGTACACACCTCTCTGTGCTATGGTTCCTATTACAGTGAATGAGCACCTGACACTGTACTTTCTTCCCTGGGGGAAGCTGAGGTCTTAGAACGGAAGTTTGTTGACGCTGTGTCATCTTTTCTTTTTCCATCGCTTTTTCCTGTAAGAAGCGACGGCGAAGTTCCTCTGCAAGGTGAGCCATGAACACTCTTCTTTTCTCAGCGGACCCCGTGCATGCCTTATACACTACGTGTGCGTTCATCGCTGCTAGGTCAAGGATGTTGTAGAACACAGCAACCGGCCACCTGCGTGTTCCTGTTCGCACTGAACAAGCACGCGCCTTCTGGTCCATGATGTCAACGCCACGCTGGGGAAAAAAGAAAGACAAATATATGTGACATTTTGAAGAAATCATTTTATCACCAGAATAGCACCAGAATACTTCGTCACACTAATATTTTTTTTATTAGCATACCTTCATGTGGTTGTAGTCTGTGACCGTGTTTGTTTTTTTTTTTTTTTATCTTGCCCAATCTCCACATCATGGTGCATTGTGCTGAGAATGCAGACAGACTTCATCTTTTTGGGCACATACACTGTCAGCATGGCACTGGGAGATCTAAACACCAGCGTGGAGAATTGTTCGTGTACTGAACTGACTTTAGCTGCAGGTGGAAGTTCCCGTCGCACTTTATTCATGGTGCCAAGCGGAGTTGTATTGCGGTGCAGCAGTCTATTAGCCAGCGAAAGTGACGTGAAGAAGTTGTCTGTTGTTACGGTTCTGCCTTTGTCCAGAAATGGCTCCATAAGCTTTATGACCACAGACTCGGAAAGTCTTTCTCCCGTGGGACGACTGGGATCTTTTCCTAAATAAGGAGTGGCATTGCACATGTACTTTGTCTCCAAATCTGCCGCAATCCAAAAAGGCAGAACCGTTTTTTCCCCAGCGTGGCGTTGACATCATGGACCAGAAGGCGCGTGCTTGTTCAGTGCGCACAGGAACACGCAGGTGGCCGGTTGCTGTGTTGTACAACATCCTTGACCTAGCAGCGATGAACGCACACGTAGTGTATAAGGCATGCACGGGGTCCGCTGAGAAAAGAAGAGTGTTCATGGCTCACCTTGCAGAGGAACTTCGTCGTCGCTTCTTACAGGAAAAGGCGATGGAAAAAGAAAAGATGACACAGCGTCAACAAACTTCCGTTCTAAGACCTCAGCTTCCCCCAGGGAAGAAAGTACAGTGTCAGGTGCTCATTCACTGTAATAGGAACCATAGCACAGAGAGGTGTGTACACTGCAACAAGTACACATGTCGTAAATGTAGGAATGGCGGACCTTGGGTGTGTGGGAACTGTTAATATTTGAATGTGATGATTTCATATAGCACGGATCGGAAATCAGCAGTTCTTAACATTGCACCACGCAAGCTGTCGTATCAACCACCAACTGTAACTTGCTTTCTTTATTCTTCGGTTATAGTCTTGAATAAAAGTGCACTTTTATTTATGTGAAACCAGCTGTGTCAGATGGGGTTGTATGGATTGATTCTGAATGCGACTGCGAGAATGAAAAGTGAATTAAAAAAAACAAAAAAAAAAAACTAACCTTTACCAGTATCATAAGTTACACCGGCTGTTACAGACTGAAATCAAATTTATGTTGTTATTCTAAAATTGTAAGAATAAGAGGAGTTAATTTCTCGATGTGGAGCCGTGCGGGATCGAACTCGCCACTCTCTGATCCCCAGTCAGGAACTGATATCATTACGCCATCGCGGCGGTTGTAGTAAGAGTGTCAATGTGGCATGCTAACGCGGCTTTTTTTTTTTTTTTTTTTGAATGAAAGCGCACGTGTTCTCTTATTTGTACCTTTTGTGAAAGTGTTTCTTTGATATATGGACTTCAGGCTTTATACGTTATATAGTTTATGCCTACATTTTGTCATTTACTATTAGAATATGAAAAACGTTTCTGTTTTAAAAATGTGTTTGGACAGCCTACTATAGAAATGGAACACACATGAAATGCCAAATAACGCTAGAATTATTTCCACTGTAAAACTCCACTTCAATCCCAGGTAATCAAATCAAGGCAAGGCTTGAGCTAGGAGAGAAGTTCATTCTAAGTCGGTGGGGGGATGGAATAGCTGGCTGCTAGTAGCTTTGGTTTATCAGCACATTTAGATGACAAAGGACTCTGGCGGAGAGGTGCAAACGGATTTAAGACGCGATTTAAGGTGGGACGGATTTACGAGTTTTTTCGTAGGCTCTGGTAATTCTAGTGTTAAACAACACTTTCTTTGGTTGCGAGGATAGAGTCGGCGGTCAGTATTGAGAGAAGCCATTTGATGTGGTTTTGGAATCAAGTGAGGATGTGTAATATGCATGGCCACTTTGGCAGAGACTCGTGAGTGAATATTCTGTAAGGATAATGACTCTCAGATGACCCAAAAGTATCAGTGAATTTCCCAGAATATAATGGAGACTGTTGGGTTAGGTTAAGTCTTTTCAACCTTGTTCATTGTGTTTTCTTTATGAACCTCACTAGGACAAAGTGGCACAGAAAGCTAGATCAACTGAGATTTAACTTATAGCATCTGGATGGTGATTTACAATGTAATTGTCAAACTTCATATTTTTGTTATGGTTAAAATTGAACATGGAGTATTCATCATATCTCTGAAACAACAGTATCATACTACATTCTGAAATAAACTAATTTTCTTACCCAGAACTCATATATCCAACCCATCAGTTTTTATTTTACTCGTAATATTTCAAGCACACTTTACAAAGCTCTTTAAAAAGTCATTATAAAAGCATCACCACGTAGCATTGTTCACACTGAAACCAAAATAGCTTAGTAAAAGTAGGCTGTGACTCCTGTAAGGCTAATTTAAAAAGCTAAGTAAAAAAGCTCAGGCATAATGTGTGTGCCCTGTGGTGGGCTGGCATCCTGCCCGGGGTTTGTTCCTGCCTTGCGCCCTGTGCTGGCTGGGATTGGCTCCAGCAGAACCCTGTGACCCTGTGTTATTTGATAGACGCACACACCCACACACCAAGCACAACTTCAGATTGCCAATGCACCTAACCTGCAAGTCTTTGGACTGTGGGAGGAAACCGGAGCACCCGGAGGAAACCCACGCAGACACGGGGAGAACATGCAAACTCCACACAGGGAGGACCCGGGACGCAAACCCAGGTCTCCTAACTGTGAGGCAGCAGCGCTACCACTGTGCCACCCAGGATAATTTCACCCACTATGTAATGTTAATTCCCCTTTAAATCAGAGAATACCTTAGTAGTTGTAAGATGTGTTACATTAGGAATGTGTTGTTTTTCAACTCTTTTTTTTTTCTTTCTTTTTAATAATTGGAGTGATATATCTGGACATCCCCAGTTGTTTTAGTCTAGTTTAAGATTTAATGTAAAAATAGCTGTCTGTGGGAAGTGTGCTATGTTGCCTCTTTTTTGTTTTTAATGTTACAACTTGCAAAATGTAATGATTTATCCATATTATTGAGTTTTTGTATTTGAAATTCATGTTTCTTGATAAGAGAAAATTGTGAAATATTTCATATGCTAAGCCTTGAAACCAGTGACTCTTTAGAGCAGAAGTCTTGGCATAATAAAATAAGAATATCTTTCCCTTTCTTTCCCAACACTTTTATGAAATTGTTATATAAAAAATGCACATAGAGGCACCATTAAACTCCATAAATCCTTGTCAAATTTCCAAAATGATATGGTGTAAAGATACTCGTTGCTTCTTGTTTATCATGTTTTACAGGGGTTTTATGAATATTCAGTACAGTTTCTTGAACTTTGATTTTTCTGCTTCCTTTTTAATAGGCTTGTAAAATTCTGGAAATTACTCCAGTGAAGCAGCTCATCAAGCTAAAATGGATGAAATATGCAAGGCATTACTTTCGCTTCCTGATGCTTGTGTATATTTTGTACATCATCATCTTTACCCTATGCTGCATATTTCGACCACTAAAATTACGTCCAGACAATGCAACGGATCCCAGGGATGTCTTGCTATATGTTCAAAAAAGTTTGCAGGTAAAACTTTCTACATCCTCTCTTAAAAATATCTTTCTCCCTTTTTTCACATTTTTCAACTGTATACGCACATATTATGTTTAAACATTCCTTTTCAATCTGCCACTACATCTTTCATGCCCAGTATTTAATATACTGTATTTTCTATAACTTTCTGTCTCAATGTGTGTTTATGTTGTACATTATAATTGATTTCTACCTCTTTTATGTAGCTTTACATTTATCTTCCTTTTAGTTATATGTCACATTTCCTATCTATTTAGAAACCTTCCAGGCTCCTGTTTGCTTTATGGAGCACATTTTCTTTTGCCTATAAAATTATAAGGATGCATTAACAATGAGCATTATTTATATCCAGCATATTTCTACACACCCATTAATGTATCATCTTTCTAAATTGTTATTTTTATGGCTTCTTTTTTCATATACCTATACACATCAATCAGCATTATATGGGTGGTTGATGTGTAGAAAGAAGTAATGCAGAGTCAAAGTCATAAACAAAGATTAGTGTTGTTGGATAAAAAAACATACTGTATTTTCTTCATGTCAGCTAATGCAGTTCCTTTATTCTTTAAGAAAAAGTAGTCTTAACTAGTACTGTATCACCAATTCTTGTTATGTTGAATGTTTCTTCATTTCATTCTATGTTGAATGTGATGACTTAAATCTATCATTTACAGTGTACTTCTCATCAGGATCTGGCTTAATCTTGATCATTCTAAGTACTTGCTTAATGAACGTCTACTATTGAGACTCCTCATTCCCTGATCTTGTTAGTTTTTAATTGTCTTCACTATCTTTGTTTGCTTTCCTAACTTAGTTAGCTTCCAAAATCTCCAATCTTTATTCTGTTTTCATCTATCTGCCTATGCACCTGCTCATTCAACCTCAACTTGATCTTGTTTTTATTGAAGACCTAATATTTCCTTCTCCCTAAATTGCCATTCCACTACATGATTCAGACAGTATTTTTAATTCCTTCTGTCTTTCATTCTGTTCCTTTCCAGTCTTTCTTTATTGGAGACCACCATCTTCCTTTGTCAACATCCTATTACTTTTAGTGCTTCTTTTCTTTTTTATTTCCATTTTCACTTTATTTTTTTCATATTTCTTTTATTCTGAGACCAGTGTTTTATCCTCATTTGACATTCTCCTAGGTTAACATACACTCAGACACTTCAGCCTCACTCTGGATGACTAATGTGGAAGAAATCAACAAATTAATTAAAGGAAGAAACATAACCTCTACTTGGACAATTTGATAAAACCTCTTTGAGTCAGCAACCAGGCATAAGGAAACCTGTTGCATTTTTAATTATCTCTAAGGGGGAGCATTCATCACAGTAGTCTGTTAAAGAATGATCAAAAAAGTAAGGGTAGAGCTCCCTTTTATAAACAACTGAATTTACACAGCAGTGCTAATTAATGCATACATTACTCTGATTGGTTCTTTAGCTTAACACCAGAATTACCAGAGCCTACGAAAAAATTCGTAGATCCGGCCCACCTTAAATCCCATCGCACCTCTCCATCAGCGTCTTTTGTCCTGTAAATGTGCCGATAAAGACAAGCAGCAAGCAGCCTGCTATTACATCCCCCCACCGCCGCAGGCCGTGGGGACCGTAAAATTTATTGTTACAATTTACCTTGAGACATGTATATTTTTTATATTTTTCTTTTTAACTTTTCTAATAGCTGTTCTTCACAGCAAAACAGATCCTCAAAATAAGTTATTGAAGCACCCCAAGACAAATTAATGAAGCATTAGTCACGCACACTGGTTTTTAATTACAGTGTATTTTAAAATGTTATTAAAAACATACTTTTTTTTTGTATTTTATTAATGAATGAAATAACATTCTGTTATCGTTATTTTTGAATATAAGTCATAAACAAAACAAAAAAAATGTAATATTTGTGTCTTTGGTAAAATAAATAAACAAGAAATCAGAAATTGTTCTAGCTTTTAAAACAGTTAAGTAAGTCCCTAAACGTACCCGAATGCTGCATCATGCATATGTTTTGTAATTTGTTTAAATTTCATTAAGTTTGGAGCCAACATAAATGCAAGGGTTTCCTAGCTGGTGCAGGTATTAGACTATCTTTCAGAAACTAACCATAAAAATCTTTTAGTTAGCCTTACAAGGAAACAAGCAGTAGGTAGAAGAAGTCATGTTGTAATCCTCCCTTTCATGCTGATGTTTTTCCTCCTTTTTATAAAGGCTGATACTGTTTTTTGATTTTTCAGCTCATTAAGCAAAATATAGAGAGATTTCAAAGAAGTAAGTAAGTAAGACTAGGTGAAATAAGGAAGATTTCCAAAAATTTAAGAATAGAGAGAATCAAGAAATTTCCACAGAGCAGTTGCCACTAATTTGGCAGACAGTCAGGCCCAGAAAACATAGCCTCTGCTGTATAACAGTGAGGATAAGAGCAGAACGATCCATAGAAGGCATGTAGGTGGCAAAGGGGGAATGCTTACAGAGAGAGAATGGAAGACAAATAGTCAGAGACAGCACACCATAAAGAAGAAATTAGGGAAATTTTCAAAATGTCTGGGGAAAAGTGCCAGGGATATTTATTGGTGAAAAGTGACAAGCAGAATCAGTGTCCAAATGCATATCATAAAGTATGCAGCATTTTCATTTAGCATGCTGTTTATTTAAGTTTTTAGAGAATGTAGAGATTTTATTAAGTATGGCTATCAAAAAGGTGGAGCTTGGAGGAGGTAAGTCACACTACCAGATTGAAAATAAAGATAGAGGTCTATCTATGTCACTGGCTTCGTTGTACACACAAAAAAAAACATTAAACGGGTGGGAATAGAATGGAGAGAATATTGTCTTAAATGCTAATGGAAGTTGAAGGTTAAAACTGAAGGATTTAGCAAAAAGAGAAAACCTGAACATCAGTATTGGAATGTTGTAAGTCCATAGTTGTCATAAATTTCATTAAGTGTCATAATTTTCATTCCAGGGTGGAAAACCGATAAGACTTTCCCCACTCTTTATTAGATTTGGAGAGCATAAGAAATGAAGGGACTTAAACTAGAGAATATGGCTTTAATATCAAGGAAACAATTTAATGAATTGAGAGGGATCTTAGAGAGGCCATGTCACTATAGCAGGGGGACATGCCCCACCGTTTAAGGAATAAAGAATAAATCCTTATTAGGCCTGCCCACCTTGGACAGTTGATGAAGCAAAACGATCAAGTCCCCAGCCCAGTTGCATCAGATGTGTGTTCAGGATTTACACCCAAAACCTTACCAAGCCCAAGAGGATAAGTGAAATACCCCTGCTATAATGTGGTAAGTTATTCCACAAAACAAACATGTAATCTAAAACTCTTGCTTTTAAGGAAATTATCAAGTATTTATTTATTTGATGAAAAGAAAAAAATTAATTTAATTCAAAATTACTCTTGAACGTTAAGTTACAAGATAAATGAAACAATTGAGTTAGAGAATTCTGCATCCACAATACATTATTTAAATCTTTCAGTACCAACATTAAAGTCACTTTATCCATCCCATCAGTCCAAAACAGAAAGTTCTTATTAGTTTTCCATTAGTTTAATCACATTTAGAAAATTCCGTCTTCATCACACAGCATTCACTTATGGAGAAATGCAGCAAGATTACACTATAGGTGCTGTCTGAGAAGTCAACAATTGTAAGAAAATATGCTCTTCTCCATGCTCATTCCAAATGTGTTCAGCTTTTGCAGGAAATCTAACTTCTTAATTTTAGAGTTTTACAAGTTTGAAATTAGCCTTCATACAAAGCGAAAGCACCAGCTAAGGTCTAAGCTAGCTCTCGACAAACACTTCTTGCTTTGCATGAGTATAATAAAGAATGTCACACTGATGAAATCCAGAACTTTCAATTACCTCGGCATACCTTTACACCTCTGCCATCTCTCAGACTGTGAACCAGTTTGCCCAACTTTGATCTGAAAAATACTGAACATATCCTTTAAGAATGAGTCTTGTGAATTGTTTGCAGGCTGTACGTGAAGTCTGTTATTTTTTCACAAACATGGTATATATGCATTTGCCGCACAAAATTTTGTTCTGAAGTTAAGCATTTTGTATAAATTAAAAAAATATATATTTTGCCCTCACTTGCGCTTTACAATGGAGACTAATGGGGCAAGCTTACAGCTATTTTCTCTGAATTACGAGCCTCAATGATATGATTCAAGGACCCAAATGCAGCATTTCTATGTGATTGTTCACTCCTGTTTAACAGGTGGGGTGGCCTTTCCCATCAAAACAACAACATGTATTTGCTTCTCACTTCCTGCATATCTCTCTCTCTCTCTCCATTTAAGCACCTTCCACACTCCAGTTGAGCCTTTGCTATTGGATTAATTAAATCTAAGCCACTGGAGGTTTTAAACCTGTAGAACTTACTTTCTCTTTTCCTATTATTATTCTATTTTTCTATTATAGATCTGGGTCTTTCACTTATGCACTAGGTCTCTAGACCATTTTAAAGACTTTGTGGTCTCACACATTTCTATCTAGAATAGTATGCAATCTTGAACCCAAGGGATCACCTGGCCTCATGCTATACCTCTATGGAGTCCCACAACTCCCAGGAGACAACATAATCCCTTTATTTATAAGGAGGAACTCCACTACTGTCATCCCCATGGACTCATGCCTGCTCTCTCTGGACATAGTCTGTTTTGGGATCCTAGGTAAACATAGTATACCTTCATCTAGGTCACGCCTCTCTTTCTTTTTCTCTCTTTGTCTCTCTCATATATAGTGGAAGCCATCTTTGTGCTATTTTCATCAATATTCATCTTCTGCATGTGCACACATGCTCATTCATTATAATACATCATTTATTCACAAATTATTTTTTTTCTTTTCTCTGTGAAAGTCATCTCTTTTTTTCCCTCTGTGTACAAACAGTACATAACTTGATGGCTTTATGTGCGAGATTCTATGTCGTACAAACAGTACATAACTTGATAGCTTTGTGAGATTCTATGTCTTGAGGGATTTATGCTCTCTTCTGACATAAAAACATTTATATAGTACAAAAAACTAAAAAACTAAATCGCAATTGTTTATAAAAACTTTAAGACTAAGGATAAGACCATAAGTATTCAGTTTAATAAACAAATACTATGGTCAGACAGCCAGAGGAGTACAGGAAAACAAAAATTGCAGCTGATGATGACACTGGAGAAAATTAACCTCTGTGGATTCCAAGGTCAAAAGACCACCTAGTCCCCTCTGGGTATTCTAGCAAAATAAATACATTAGTTATATGTAGTTTCACCAATATGAAAATAGCCTTATGTAGATTTATTCATTTTTCATTTATTCTTACCCGCATCAAAGTTCGGTGCAATCTGCTTTAATCAGAGTGGCACAACAAAATAGTGGAAAAAGAAAACAAACAGTCACATCATGGTCAGGTTAAAATAATGTAAACATGTAAAAATTAAATTAGAGTTAACAAAGTTATACAAATGTTGAGCCATTCTTTATTAGGATTTATCAATTTTTTTAGAACCAGTGTTATTTTTAAATCAGTAATGACAAACTGTCCTCATACTTCTGAGAAGTTCATAGTAGTTAACTTTGCCTTTGTGACATCAAGTAAAATGATTTATGCAATGAATGTCTTTTTCTGTCTAATGCTTTATCTCTGGCACAGCTAAACCTTCCATGCTAATACTGAGCTTGTTTTATTCTCTCTTACTGGCAATGGATTTCTGAGATATGCACATTCAGTTTGTTGTCATATAATTTAATTTAATACTAGGTCATTTACAGATTCTATGCAAAGTTACTGTTTCCATGGGGCTGTGAAATTTCAAATGTACTTAGTTGTGTTGTGTTCCTATGTTTTATATTTTTATTTATCTTTTCACTTAATATCACTTTTTCTCCTTCTGTGCTTCCTACCGTTTTGTAGGAATATTAATTTTCTCACCTAAATACCTCAAAAATTGAACTTATTTACAATGATTATAGAAATGAATAATACAGTCACACTCTGATTTATGTTGTTGAAAAACAGAAAATTCTTCAATCCATTCATCCTACTTTGAGTTGCCAAATACATAAACAGATGGTACGACTCTCAATTCAAGTGATGCGGATTTTTACAGTTGAAGTTATGACTCTGCTTAATAAAAAGTTTCCCCCCTTTCATTTATCCCCAGGAAAGCTATCTCACCTACAATGATCATCTTAGACTGATTGGTGAAATAATTAGTGTAATTGGTGCTTTGGTCATCCTTCTAATAGAGGTAGGTGTTCCTGTATTGAAGCAATTTGCTGTTATGTTTCTCTTTTTTTTTGCCTTCACCCAACCTTAATTTAAAATGTATCTAAACCACTGTTTACTTCAGCCATGAGAAAAATAATTAAAGCATTTGGACTGGAATTAAAGTTCACCAACTCTATCTCATTTCCTAGTAACTGAATTAATCTTTTGCTCTATTTTCAAGATCCCAGATATACTAAGAGTTGGAGCTACAAAATATTTTGGTCATACAGTTTTGGGTGGTCCTTTTCACGTCATCATGTGAGTGTATTTATTTTATCTTTTACCACTCATTATAATGGACTGACTGTAATGTATCAGTGAATGTTGGAAGTAGACATACAGATTACCATTTTAAGAAGTACTAAGGAAAAAACGCTCTTCGCCTAATCCAGAAAACTATTTGTTTGTGTGTGTAACCTCATAACCTAAGTACGAAGGGGAGTCAAGCTAAACTTAGAAAATAGGATTTATTAGAAAATGGAATGAACCTTAACAAAACTGATAATGCAATTTCTCAATGTAGTCTACATCCTTCTCAATGCACATGCGACACCTGCCTGGAAGTGCCTGGATTCTAACAGAATAAAAGGTTTTGTTTTGTCCTCACAACCACTCATGCGCCGCTTTTTTCACATCGTCAATTGTCTTGAATTGATGTCCACGGTACTGCTCTAGCAGTGCTTCTCCTGTTCCTAATTGTACAAAGGAGCGGATACTGTTGTAGAGAAATCTTCATTAAAAAATGAGTCTTCAGAAAGGCAGCCAGAATTTAGTCTTTATTGCACAGCATAGGAAACAATTGCAGAGCACATAAAGCCTGTCTCAGTTCATGAAGTGAGTCCTGAGTATTTGGTGAGCCCCAGATTTATTACAGCTCTTATCACAAAATTCCTTTCACACTAGTTTCCCAACATTTGCTGTACAGGGTTTCTCATGATGATGCCCTCGCTCAGCTCCTTTTCCCATAACAATCACCTGGTGTTGCAGACCTGCTCATAACAATATTCTTGCCCCATAGACATCCTCATAATAATCTTCTTCACAGAAGACCTCATAACAAAATTTCCTTCTTAGTCTATCTTCTCATAACAACCATTTAATCTCGAAGGACAGATTTGCCACCCGGAGGTGAGCATCACCTGATTACCCCTCCCTTCATTCTCATGGCCTAATCCTGAGTTTTTAAGATTGATGGCCTTTCAGTTAATCAGTTTTTAACACTTCAATTCTGAACAATTAAGTTGGGATCAGAAGGACCCATATATGAAAACTGAAATGCCTAATTATTAATTCAATAAATGATTGCTTGTTGCACTAGCATCCTGTAAGGCTTAGGCTAGCATAATAGGCAAGTCACTAAGATGTATAAAGAAGCATTAGCATATAAACTTAAATACTAGCTAAATTAAATATAAATGTGCATGCTAATGTAAGTGCCCGCAGCTGTAGACAGCAGCGTTGTTACATCATGGCGCATAGCTGCACAGTGGTCTGCTGCTTACTTCATGGGCACATGAGCAGGAGCAGGTCCCTAACGTTCAACAATCAACTGTAATGCTCAAACTAATATCATAATGCATTGTATTTTAACTTTATTGTCTAAGGTATTGATGAGCCCTAATAAATCTAAATCTCAAATAAGTGGGTATATATTTTTTGCGCTAGCTTGAGAGCTTGCTTAGCATTCATACAGGCAAAGGCCTTGCATGCAGTTTGTTTAGTCTTCTGTCAGTAAGTAGCTCCACGCCTGCACTCTCAAAACAAAATCTGCCTGCTTGCTTCCTCAGAGAGCATGATGACCTTGGCTGACAACTTGACTCAGAGAAACTCAAAACAAGTGTGAAGGACAGGCAGGCAAGAAGCCTCTCTAACAAAATACATGGTGTCCTTTTAAAGCTGCTCCAGGCCTAGGCTTTTTATAGCTAAGAGCACTAAAACTAGTAATAAAACATATTGATCCTTATTTGAAATTCTCAACAATACCGGTCCTGCAGCTGGACTAATGTTCTTCTACAGCCCTGTCCATCTCTTCTTGGGTAACAGGCCATCTCCTGGTATCTCCCCCAAGCTTTTGAGACTGTGCTGGGAGACCCCACAAACCTTCTTGTAATGGCACATATGGCTGTGCCATCCTAGATGAGTTGGACTACCTGTGCAGCCTGAATTGACTGCAGGTACTGCCTCATGCTAGTGACAAAGACACTATTAAAATGCAAAACTAGAGAAGAATCAGTCAGGAGGAATAAAGAGAAAGTAATTGCTTTTGGTCTCCACCTGCAAAACCATTCCCTTTTATGGGGGTTGTCTTGCTGTTGCCTCTTCAGTGCACCTATTGTCAGTTTAATTTGCACCAAAGCAGTTGATTCACAATCACTTATGCTTCCTAACTGGACAGATTGATATCCCTGAAGCCTGGTGTTAGACTGTAATGATTGAGTGTTCCCTTAATTGGGCAGTGTATATATTGGAAGGCAGAACAACATGTATGGTTTTGTAGGGCAATGTGGCTTAGTTGGTATTATAGACTGAAGACCAGAAGCTTGTCAAAGCTTGTAGTTTGTTCCAGATTCCCAGAACTCTTTGCATAAAGAAGGGCTTTCTGGCTTCAATCCTAAATGCAGTTTCTCTTAATTTCTACTAGTGTTCTTAAGCACAATTCAACGTTTACTTGAAAAAACTCTGCAGGATCTACTTTTTCAATTCCTTTTAGAATTTTGAATACCTGGATTAAGTCCCCATGCTGTCTCCTCTTCTAGAGACTAAACTGGTTTAATTCTCTGAGTCTGTCAGAAAACACCATGTCTTTATGTCCTTGGTTGCACATGGTTGCTCTCCACTACACAGCTTCAAATGCTGCTATGTCTTTCTTGTAGTATGGTGATCTGAACTGTATACAGTACTCCATTTGCTATCTCACTAGTGTGTTATTTAGTCTCAGCATAACGATATAACTTAATATTTAATTTGTGTTTTTATTTACATCTACACATTGCTTAGATGATGAAAGTGTTGTAATTTTGAATAAGTCGCTTAAAGTGCTTGTGCTTTAAAAGTAAAAATATGTAAACAACTGTAATTTATGAATTGAAATCTAATTTGCTTGAAACCATCCAGAAGTATTTTAAATTGAAAAGATTGGGAATAGTTAATTTACAAGTTACTATGTTGTACTCCTATATATGTTATATTTGCTTGACATAAGCATTTATTTTTACTTAAAATATTATATTTGTTGTTCAGTTTAAATATATAATAGTGGCATTTAGTTCAGCACTTTTTAGAGAGACCTGTAAGAACACCTTTATTATTTTACATGTTTAGGCTCTGTTTGATTAGTATTATTTTAGAAATAAATGGTCCAATACTAATATGTTTCAAAAGAGCATGTTCTATGAAATCTAATGTAATAAAATAAGTCAACTATTCACTGTATTATACACATAGTATAATATGATCAGAATTAGGCTTTTATATAGTATTTTGCAGATTTCTTGCATTGTGGAATTAATATTTGAATGTTTATAATATATCAGAGTGAGACTGTGGTTTTTCATGATAACCCATTAAACCTGCAGAGAAAATTAATATATTTGCTTTCAGGAGAAAATAAGATCATTTCTTCTGATCCTGTAATACTTATTTATTCACAATAAATAAGTTGTTTATGAAGGTGAGAAGATACACACTCTATCTGCAAAACCTTGTGTCATACTAAGCAGTTGCTGAATAGCATGAAACTGGTAATAATATGAACATAACATTTTCAAAATTGCTTAACTCAATTTAGAGTCACATTGTGGCAGATCTCTGCAGCACTGAGCACAACATAGAAAAAAGTCCTGTCCATTTCAAATACTAACTGCTAACACTTTCACAGATGATTATAAAAATATTACAATTTTTATGAAGTTTTTTCTCATTCAGTGTCTCTATTTTCTCCAGCATAACATATTCCTGTCTATTACTGATCTTATTCATGCTGAGGATAACAAACTCACAAGGAGAAATGGAAATTATGGCATTTGCACTGGTGCTTGGCTGGTGTAATGTCCTTTTTTTTGCTCGTGGATTTGAAATGTTAGGTCCATATGTTGTCATGGTCCACAAGGTAAGTTTTTTTCTTTTTCCTCTTCCCCTCCTGTACATTATTTTATTTAGTCTTGTCTCAGGATCACAAGCAATTTTTGCCAGTCCTGACATTACAGAGTACAAGCTGGGAGCCAGTCACAGCGGTTATCAATCCACATCCACTATAGGCCTTACGTACACAAACATACAGTAGACCAGTTTGGAGTGAGGAAAAAAATTGAGTACCCACAAGTGTCTATATAGGTATAAGGAGTAATCAGATTTGCGTATCAGAATTTGTGAGGCAGCAAAACTAGCGGCATTTTTTGTGTGCAACGTTGCAAAGTTGCTCTTAAAAAATGAAATGGGGTCACTGTCCTATTCATATTGAATTTTTACACACAATATGTCTTTATTTCTAATATGTATCTTAAATATAGTACATACAGTACAGTGTTAAAGACAACATACAGTGAGCATCTTGATTTTTTCCTTCATATCCTTGTGTATAGTTGAAAATGCATTGTGACTAATAAGCCTGTTCCCCTGGATCCGAATCGTATTGGTGAATAGTTATTTTTTCATCCTCTTTATCATGTTCTGTCAATTTATCATATTGTCCTATTGCAATTCTGCATGTGACTTCTCAGAAACCAAAATAATCTGCACTCAAAACATACCTCTGCGGTTCATAAATAAAAGACAATAGGCATTCTAAGAATAAGATCAGTGGATGAGCAGTAAAAAAAAACAATAATCAAAATTGAAAGGAGTATATATAATATATGTGCTTTTTTAATTTTAAATTTAGTAAGTTCTTTAGGTCTTTTTATTACAGTAGATTGCCACTGGTCATCCCAGGCAAGCAGAACATCCTTTTAGAATTTTCTTTACATTTTTCTGAGTAGTCTATGGCCCTGTCCACACAACTATATTTTCATTTAAAAACACAAACATTAGTCTTTGCTTTGGCCTTTTGTCTACACTACCCCGTGTTTTCAACACCAAAAAATAGAGGCTTCTGAGAACACAGCCGCAGAATTGTAGCGTAAGCAAGCAAAAATGCAGACTATGAATCGTGGTCTAATTTGTTTTTGCTGATCATGTGACCATATCTTGAGTGTATCCTGCCTCATTGCAATTTCTCATTTCCCGATTGGTCACACTTTACTGAAGACAAACATATTCCAACATAGTGGATATTGAAAAGCTGCTTTTCGTGGCACGTGTTATCTTGCTTACCTATATGCATTTGAATTGCATTTTGTAAAAATCTGAATGTTATATGTGTACACAAAAGGGAATTAATTTACTGGCCACTATAGTTTTGCAATTAATCCTGTGGCTTCTGGCATTGCCATCCCTTCAAGGATTTTTTTTTTTTTACTGATGCAAGCGTGCCTAGCATAATCAAACATCTAATTCGTATGTTTTTTTGGTCATTTTAGTGTGAATGGAGATAATATGGTAAACGATATGAAAACACCGGTGTGGATAGGAGATAGTGTGAGCAGATTCCCTTTTGACATTTTATTCTGTGGTATGAAGGTGTGAATTCTTCTGGACAAAAATATATATTCCATTTCATACAGTTATGATGGGTTATCTCTGTAAGAGACATTCCTCATCTCTCTGGCTCAGATATATTATTACTGATGAGAAACAAAGACATGTCTTATATCATCAGGAGGTCTATCACATACTTTCAATGGAGGTCCTTAATTTCCATGGATCTTCTCAAAAGCAAGGAAAATAAGCTGTGATTGCAGTCATGTATGATGAAACCGGACATATTAATACCAATCTGCAATAACATTGTCATATTGTGAACAGTACAATGATAATATGTAATAACACTGCAGATATTCCTTTTTCATTTAATTATTTCTGGTTTTCTCTGGCAGATTATGATTAGTGATATGTTAAGATTTATTTGGCTGATGAGTTTTACTGTTATTGGCTTCACTACAGGTTGGTAATAAAAATAATTTCTGCTTCTTTATTTTAATTTGTTAGTAAGTTTATTTATATTGTGCATATACAAATTTATATTTTTTTTCTTTATTTTTCCTAGCCCTGTGGATGCCTTACATGACTCAAGATCCAGCTGCAGATCCCCATTTTAATGAGTTCTCCACAACATTCTTTTTACAATTTGAGTTGTCCTTGGGATTGTTGAATTTACCATTAAATTACACTGTGTGGACTCCAAACATAGTGAAGGTTCTCCATTCAGCCTTAACCATCTTTGCCTTCCTAGTCATCATGTTCCTGCTAGCTGCCATGTTAGGAGACACACAGACAAGGGTGGCAGAAGAAAGAAATGAGATTTGGAGAGCTCAAGTGAGTTATCCAGTTATCTATTACTAAAAGCCTTGGTTATGTTTAGCTTACTACTGCATATGTTGGTATATAAAAAGTCATACATTTTTCTGAAGAAAAAATATGTTTGCATTTCATTTCATAATCAAGTAAAGGCCAATTAACAGTTCATTCCAGCAATTCCAGTAAAATTTCCTGTCTAGCCACCTCTCCACTGTGTTCTTAGATAAGAACTCCTTTAAAAGTAACAGTTGGCATAAACTCTAGCTCTCTCTAAAATTTTAAAAACATACAGTATATAATGTCACCTCTTAATTGTTCCTTGTTTACACTGAAAAGATTCATCTCCTTAAATCTTGCCTTATGTCTTTATACTATGCTCGTTGTGATTCCCATCTAAAACTGGTTGAAATCTAAGAAATCAACATAGACCACAGCATCGTTGTTTGTAGTGTATCATGTAATGTATATGTCTCTGTTAAATGCCATTAGTGTGGGATTCATAAAAGCAATGTTAATGTTTGTGATGTGCCTTCCTTTGGAGGGACAGAGACATACCAACCAGACAGACACATAGAAACCTGCTCTTTTATTACATTATTAGCTGTGCTACCTCTCCAAGATGGGTTGAAATCTAAGTAATCAATGTACACCTCAGTGTTAACGTTTGCAGTGCACCATGCAATGCATATGTCTCTAGTTCATTCAATTTTGTATGGGACTCATAAAAGCAGTGTTGATGTATGTGATATGCCACCTACTGCTAAAAATGTTGCGATACGCAATCAATTGTAATGACAGAGACATGGTAACCAGATGGACACACAGATAGACACACAGACACTTGTTCTTTTATTAAGGTAGATATACTATTTTATATTATATTACATGAGACACTTATTTTAGACAGGTACCTGTCTTAGGGCTGGTTAGAATAAGTGAGCTGTTGTGAGCTTCTAAATTTTTTGTGGATTAAGCTTCTTTTTTGAGTTTTCAGTATGCCTCTACAAGTAATGCTGCCTCCTCAATATATACAGTATATCACATCCTGTATTAGGACATCAGGGTCATGACAATATGAACCGAGTGCTTTTACAAGAGGCTAAGATCAGTTACAGAGTGATTTCAATCATAGAAAATAACATCTCAAAGCCCTACAGAAGATAATGCACAAACTGGTATTTGCTCGCTCTACTTCTGCATTGTCTCCCACATCTTTGGTTAAGCATCTATGTGTTTGCATGTTGACAGTGCCACTGAGAACTGTTGTGAGTTCCTGACACCGCATGAGTTGATTTTTTTTTTTTAATTTCATACTTGGACAGTCACCAACGCTAATGCTTAGATAGGTTTTTATTATGTCACATATTCATGCAAGATTCACATTAAAAAATGGAGTACAGACAAAAACAGAAATGTGCCTATGCACAAAAAAATTCAGATGCATAAAACTGTTTATAAGAAAAGTTCCATGCACTTCCCCTTTATAAACCCCTGTCATTGCGAATTTTAATACACATGCACGTGCCCACAGCCACACCCTGAGTCCACCCCGAATTCTGCATATTTGAATATGCAAATCAATATAAATAACCCCTTCTGTTCAGTGTTTTGTTAAAACACAATGGTAGAAGCATGTGTAAAAAAAAGAAGAATTTCACCAAAGTGGAGATCCCACTTGGTGAAGTGGAGGTAAGGAAAAATGTACAGTTTGGTGGCTTAGGTAATGGTATGAGCAATGAAATGAAATTTATTGAGTGGCACTCAAAAGTTCAAGTTCAAAAGTCTCACAGTGCCCGAAATATAAAAGAAGTGGTCAGATGTCAAAGTTGACGTGAAAAGGCAAATATCTGAGTGACATAAGGAAGTGTATTAAGGAAACAGTAAAAAAAAAAAAAAATAGGGACATAGTGAAGAAATAAAAGGTCTATGTTGAGATTAAAGTTGAAATGTTGATTTTAATTTTGAAATTTCCACTTATCTCATAGTTTATTTTGAATTTAAAGTAGAATGTTGTAAACTTCATCTTAAAATCGACATTTAATTTACTAGAGTTTCTCAAATCCCATTGTAACAAAGTAGCATGTTAGATGCTTCGTATTCTATGTGTTCCCCGACTCGATCATTAATCAGCAGGTACTTTTTAAACAGGCTTTCTCTTACGCCAACAGGAGTGCACAGGAGTGAACGCTGCGCAGAATACATTACATTCATAATGTTACAGCTCACAATGAACATTTCAGAATACTAAGATGTATACTGGATATCGTTTTCATGATGAAATACATTAAAGCGTGTATTAAACACGTTGGGGCATGGTAGCGCAGCGGTAGCGATACTTGCTGGGACAGGTGCGACCCTAGATGGAATAATTTATTGTAGCAGTACTGTGTCTTTCAAACATACCAACCCCTAATTCCTGTCCTAACGTTTTCTTTCTCCATGTAACCAATAGACACACATTAAGTGTCTGTAATAATGTAAAACCAGCTGTAAACTTAGAACACAGATTCTTCAAAACTTTTTTAAGAAACATTGAAAAATCTTCGTTATACATGTTTATTCCATCCATCCTTTCATCCCTCCACCAAGGGTCATGCCAGTCCTAGCAAGTATAGACCACGATACAGGAACAGTCTCTGGATGGGGCGCCAGCTCATTGCTACCACTGTGCTACTATGCCCCCACGTGTTTAATTATTAACAGTATACATCATTTAAATCAATTTATCTGTAAAATGTAATATACATACTTTAATGCATTTCATGATAACAATGATATCAAGTATACATCTTAGAATTTTAACAGAACACAGCTCCAAGAGGATAGCTCTTGGAACTCTAAATTGACCTGGAAAACAGTCATAATCATCTGTAAATACATGCTCTCTTCTGTTGAATTGAACTTTTCCTTTATTGTCATTGTATGGTACAATGAGATTAAATATGCAACTCCTCCGTAAACTTCCAATAAAATAGTAAAATAATATTAATAATACGATAAAAAACAATGAAAAATATACAATATGAAATCATAAGGACAATATGCATGTAGATATAATGCCGGTAGTGCAAATTGTTCATAATTTGGATCAGGTTGTTCAATATTACAGTTATAGTGCAAGCTTACAATGAGGTAATTGTAATTATAAACACAGACAATTCTACCGGAGCACTTAATGAACTGATTGAGTGTGTTTATTGCTCTTGGGATGAAACTGTTTCTGAGCTTTGACGTCCATGCAGGAAAAGTTCTGAAGCATTTGCTGGATGAGAGAAGTTCAAATAGAATGTGGAATCCATGCAGATGCTGGTGACCTTCCTTATGGCTGCAGCATGTGTAATAAATGTCCTCCAGGACTGGAAGCAGTATCACGATAATCCTCTGTACTCTCAACACAATCCACTGTAGAGCTTTCTGATCAGAAGCTGTGCAGCAGTGATACCACACACAGATACAATGGGGAAAAATGAGTAACAACACTAAAGCATCTATGGTATTTGGAGTAGTTGGGCCATTCCTTGCATCATTATGTTGTTACAGAATCATTACAATCAAGTGCCTTAAATTTCTAAATGATATGCAAGTAATTTTCGTGTGTTTGATAAAGCCTGCGTCATATATGTGAATGTAAAAAAAAAAAAAAGGGAAATAACACAGAAACCATAGCACTGCTTTGACACTTGGGTACTGCCAGTTTTGCAAAACTGAGCAGAAAAGTGCTCATGTATGGGATGAGGTTGCCATGAAAATGTGCGTGGGTTTACGCAAAGTTTGTTTTTTATTCATCTCAAAGGGAGTATGGAAACGGGCATACGCAACATTTTTGTGCATGCGCACCATTTATACATGAGGCTCCTGGAGTGATATTGCTCTAATTTCAACTTTTCATGAATGCATTTCAGAGGATATAAAATATAAATTGGCAATAGTTGGAGACTCATTAGATAACCTCATTGATTTGACTTTGAATATTTGCACAAGACTTAATGAAAAGTATAGACATGCAATATTTTTCTAGTCAATACATTATTCCTGTCAGTTTCTTACTTTCAATTTTTTTAAACTTAATTCAATTCTACTTTTCTTATTTACTTACTATGTGTTTTTGTGTTTATTTTATTTCACATTCTGTTGTTTAATTTACTGCAACACTAGTTTGTTTCCTTGTGAATGTTGCCATTTTATGACATGGTTGCTATGGAGTGCTAACAGTTGCTTGTTGGTGTGATGAAATATAAATGGAAGATGTGTATAAATCATCATCCAAGATAGTGGATATTCTTCAAACCTTTCCCATAAGTGCTTAGCTTGTTTTCCTGGCAACAAATTGATAATTACTGTTTTTGACTTTTGTTTCATGTATTAACTTAGACAAGAGATTAGCATGATTTTTGGTTTTGACCCTTTGCTAGTTTACTAGTTACATTTCATCTCCTTACCCATCCTGCCTTCTGGCAGTCTGCCCTAAAACTATGACCTGGGGTAGTACACAGAAGGGTTCTTTCTCTTTCTCTCTTGCTTGTCTTTTCTCAAAGGAGATGTTGCTGTTCAGATCCCATCAAAGTTGGCTAGGTGGTAAGACTCTGAAATCTAAATCACATTTTAATTAGGGGCACATGTTTTAACTGTGGGAGCTTTGAATACTTAATATATCTGTCCTAAATTACATGCAAATTTTTCTACTTAGCCAATACAATAATATACTTGCTATGTGGAGGGACAAGATCCAAATTATAAACAATTAACTGTTTATGGCACTTTAAGAATACAGAAAACTGTGAGCTTTTCTTGGTACATCTAAATCCTTTCTTTTCCAGTCGATTTCAGTTAAGCACCCAAAGAGAATCAAACTTCTTACCAACTGATTATGGGCCTGTTGACTCAGGGGTGGTGGAGTATTGTGCTATACCTTACTTGTAGGCTTAGTAGTTAGCAGTTTGCATATACAAGACATTTCCTTCTTAGTATTTGAGAGATTGTATCTAATTATATTATGATTCACCAGGCTAAGGTAACATAAGCCAAAGATTAATTGATGTCTCAGGATAGTAGGGCCTAGTTCTCAAGGGGTAAGAAGGATTGCTTAATGCCTTTGCAAAAGGTTGCTTGTGCCATGATAATTTGCCTTCCAATATGAAGAATTTAAATGTTAAGTTAAATGTATGTCTTTACTAAACAGAAGGTGCTATATTTGCCTCTTCTTATCATATTTCTATATATATCCGTTTATTAAGTTGCTTTAACATTTTTAGTCCACTTGGCATATTATTTTATGATTTTGCTGGTGTTTTACTATTTTTTAATTATAACCCTGATGCCATTGTATCACCATTATAAAATGAGATTTTACTGTGAGATTCAGTGTTTTACCAATTCATACAAGATTCACCAGTTCACATGAGATTTCCAGCTGGGATATTCCATGGGATGTCATTATGTGGTCTGTATTTAAGATTGCAGGCAATTGATACTTTGAGGTCTAGTATCATTTTGGTTAGTGTGCCAACATGGTTTGTTCTTCTGCTAGTGCAGTGTTTATTCTGTCCATTTGTTCTATTGTGGTGTCTTTTATTTTTTATTTGATTGCAGGAGACCGTTATTGTAGGTAGATTCCTGAATTTCAGTTGGTTGAGGACAGGTTAGGAGAAGCAAGCTCTTGTGAACTCAGCAGGTTCCTGGTTTACAGTTAGTAGAGTCAGCCTGATCATTCACCTTTTTCACACAGCAGGAAAATGTTTGCTGTCCTCCAGTCTATAATTATTTCTCTAGTGTGCAGTGATTGATAAAAAATACATGGTAAGGATTTATGTGTTGTATTCCCGGCTTTCTTGAACACTCCTGGGTATATTTTAAAAAGCACTTGTCATTTCTTTGTTGTTCATTACCTCTCACTTTGAAATTTCTTAATCAATTAATGTTTCATAATTATTGCTTATAGCTGTTCAGAGGTTCCCTGTTTTTTAAATGTGGACACAAAGATAAATCACAAAAATTCTATTTACTACTTCAGAGGTCATCTATATCATCTAGTTCTATTTATTCCTCTGACATACTGAATAACAGTGGTTGCAGTTTCCCTAACTCACCAGCATGTTCTGTAAAGAAGAGGTTTATCATTTAAGGGTAATTTTTTTAATGTCTTAATGTAGGGTGAGATCAGATGTGCTTCTGTTCAACACAGTTCATCTTTTGTATGATTGGTATCTGTACAAATCCTCTACTCCTTGAACTGCTGCTCATCTTTAGTTTCAGTGTTTTCCTACTACTACATCCTTTCCAAAGGATGTATGTTTTCAGTGACGGTCTTCTGAAATTCAGTATAAGGCCTCAGGGATCACAGCAGACAGTTATACAATTAAGATAATAGTTACATAGGGATTCAAATTAGTGATGTGTACTATGTGATGTAATATATAAAAAAAACATAGCAAAAGTGCATAAAAGTCATATATAAACAAAACTGAAAAGAAACTACAAATATCACTGCTCCTGGTATGCTGTGTATAACCCCAATGTGTGTTTGTTTAATTTGTTTTATATAAAGCATTCCTTTTGAGTTTTGTTTGTACATTTTGTTTATATTTTGTCACTGTCCACTTTGATTAGGAGAAGTTATTCTGTTTCTAGGTAATTAGCTAATAGTGTAAGTTTTTTTTATTCCTTATCAAATTTCTTTTTTTAAATTAGACTTAGCATATAAATTGAACTGCCTGGTTATTCTATACTGCACAATTTTCATTCAGACATGCACATTTTTTTAAATATTCCATTTAAATCCACATTTCTCATGGCTATTTCTTAACTAAACAAGATCAGCATAATATGTTGTACTTTAACTGCACAACAATGCCATTTTTTATTATTAAACTCTTTTTCTGTCTCCATCACATATGGCAAAATTTGTTTCTCTTGTTTCCGTGTTCAGCCAGTTTAATTTTCTGTTGCATGGCTGAATTTAACCTTAATTCTTTGGCTTAACATTTTTTGACATTAAATAAATATTTGGCAGTTGACACAGGGATTAGCACTAGTACCTCAAAAATGGTGGGGTTTTCTATAGGTGTTCTGGATTATTCCCATGTCTCAAAGATGTGCATGTTTGTTTATTTGGCAATTAAAAATTGATTCAGTTTAGCTGTATGTTGGCATGAATCCTGTGATGAATTGTCATCTCATTGAGGAATCCATGTATGACATTTTACTTGGCTTTATTTGGATCTATGAGGCAGCAGTAGTCACTGGGCCACTTCTAAATTCATGTAAAGTAAGAGGTGCCAACCTGAAGAAGTTTTAATACTTTTTATAGGTTGTAGCAACTATAATAATGCTGGAAAGAAAGCTACCTCGATTGTTGTGGACAAGGATTGGAATCTGTGGAGAAGAATATGGATTAGAGAACAAGTGGTACCTAAGGTAAGAATAAATTAATATGTTTGTGGTTTTATCCTTTAATTGTGCGTTCACTTGCTGATGCATTTACCATTGCTTTTTGCTTTTTAATTTCCATTTAGAGTTGAAAGCTGTAAAATACATGCTACTAAGAAACTAAATCACAATAAACCTGACTCCGATGAGAGCTGCTCACGTGAAATGGGATTGGCAATGTCTAATGTGAATCCATGTTCTGCTAACGGAGAATCCAGTAATCAGTCCCAAAACTCTTTAAAGGGCTTGGAAATCACCTGCAAAAACTCTATAGACCATGTGAATGTAGAAAATGATGTACTGGAAGATGTATGTTATGTCTGAAATAATAATTTTCTCTTAAAAAAAAGTAAGCCTTCAGATTTAAAAAATTACAACAATAAAAAAAGTACACGTGTTTTTACCCGAGTTGTCATTTTCATATGCAGGACAGGCCGCAACAAAATATATACAGAAGGACAGATTTGATAAAATATACTCTATTCACTATAATGTCGGTATATGTGATAAAACACTATTAGCAATCAACATTGGTGTACTGAAATTAGCATAATCATAAGTTGACATTTCTAAATTAAACATACATTTTAGTAAAATTGCATAAGTATAATGTATTATTAATGTTCAGAATGGTGCAATATATTTAAGGGGAACTGTAAAAACATTTTTAAACAATATTAACTCAGAATAACATTTAGTATGGTACAACATTCTGTGTTAAAAATCACAAATACCTGAAAAGCAAGATTCTGTACATTTTGTTTGTATTGTCTTCTTTACAGGGTTTAATATGTTTAGTCCTTATGGACTCAAAATCTTGAAACTTTGCTGTTGCCAATTTATGTTTTAATGTTCAAGATCCTAATTTAAACCATTTCATTTTTGACTGCTTTTTGATGTCTTTCTTGTCTTAGCAATGAATGATATGTTCAGACAGAGAATTAAGGCATTTAAATAATACCACTACTTTGTAGTTTATTATTATGCTAAGAGGATCAGGCCTAAGCTGCTGTAAGAGTTTAATGCTATTGTAGAGCTTCTTACAAATATTGTAACTATACTCTTGTACAATAGACTTTAGTTATGATGGGATTTGAGAAACTAGTAAATTAAACGATTTAAAGATGAAGTTTATGATGTTCTACTTTAATGACAAAGTAAACTATGTGATTAAAGTGGAAATTTTGAGATTAAAGTTGACATTTTGAGCTTTATTCTCACTGTGTCCCGATTTTTTTTTCTTTTCTCTGTACCTTAATAAGCTTTCATATGACACTCAGATGGTGGGCTATGATTCGCCTTTTCACGGCGACTTTGATATCTGACAGCTTCTTTTTTTATTTCAGGCACTGTGTGACTTTGTGAACTTGAGCTTTCGAGTTTCTCCGACACTCTGTGTCACTCAATCAACTTCCTTTTGTTGTTTGTACCACTTTTAAACCAACAAATAGTACATTTTTCCTTGCCTCTACTTGGTATCACTGAAATTCTTCTATTGCCCCCCCCCCCCCCCCGTGCTTTTGCCATTGCCTTTTCACAGAACGCTGAGCTTAAGGGCTATTTATATTGATTTGCATATTCAAAGTGGCATAATTCTGGGAGGAATTTGGGTGGGGCAGCAGGCGTGTGCACGTGTGTTACTTTTCACAATGACCGGGGTTTATGGAGCGGAAGAACGTGGAAGTTGGCGAACGCACAGATTAATGCATCTGGATTTTCTTGTGTGTACGCACATTTTCGCTTTTGTCCTTATGCCATGTTTTAGTGTGAATTCTACGCACGGTGTTATGCATGAGGCCCCAGGTGCTTTTATTTGTGGAGAAAGACTTGCTGCAGTGGAAGATGGATGCAGAAGGAATAATATTAGAATCAAAGGTCTCCCTGAGAATCGTGAAAGTCCAAACCCAGTGAAATTCGTAGCTGAACTATTCTCTAAAATAATTGGAAAGGACTTAAAATCAGGCAACGAGATAGCAGCAGCTTACCGCATACGGGGATCAAATCCCTCTAAACCTAGAACTCTCATCATGCGTTTTGAAAAATTACAGTTTAAACTTCATATAATGTTACGTCTCAGACAGAAACAATATTATATTTAAAAATAACAACATTCATATTTTCCCAGATTTCTCACCCTCAACAGCAGCTTTACATGGTGCATTTTACAACATTAAACGGCGCTTACAGAAAGCCGAAATCAGATACAGCCTCTTGTATCCTGCCAAAATGAAAGTGGACATTTAAGGCAAGCTATACACTTTTTTACTTCTACAGAGGAAGCAGAAAAAGAGCTGAAAAAAATGATCCAGTCACTTTTTTGAAATATGATCATTGGTCGCTTTCTGTTCAGGAATGACAAAGATTTTACCGGCTGTTTGATCCACCTGTAATGATACTGATACCATTATTATACATCCTATTTACTTTTCGGACACTTTTTGTTTATGTTTTATGTTTTAATTACAATCATATGCATATATGTATATATGTATATGTATGTATGTGTACCTTGGATTATTGCATTAGGGCTTACTATACTTATCCAGGGCAACTGTTTAACATCATTCTCTGGGTTTACTCTGTCAAGTCTGTTTAAGATTATATTTTATGCTTATGCTTATAGTATTTGGACTATTGTCAATAGATATCTCTGTTTTGATCCTTATATGCCGCTGCTGGGGGTCTTGTTTTGTTTTGGATGTAGTCTGTCTCTAGGTATGTCAGAGGACTGGGACTTCATGAAGTGTGGTCTAGCCTCACGTTGGGAGGCATAATTATGGTTAAGAGAGCAAGCTATTTCTATTCTTTTAATCCTTATAATTATAAGTGCCAGCGCAACATTAGGCTTCATGGCAATAACTCATGGGAAAACTGGAAATGAAGGTCAAACCTGTATTATTTTAAATTAAGACTACAAAATGACAGCAAAAGCTGAGCTCAGGAAAAGTCAGGCTCTGCATTCAGAACCTCTTGACAACTAAAGAAACAGTACAACTCTTTTTTTAAATCAAGACATAATTACTATGAACATGGAGAGAAAGCTAATAAGATTTTAGCTCAACAAATCCACAAGCAGGAAGCTCACAATGCAATCCCAGAAACTACCAACACAAACTGAGACAAAATCATTGATCATAAAAAAATAATGCACACATTTAGAGACTACTATAAGTCCTTATATTCTACTGTGCTTAAAGAAGACAAGACACAATCTAATGCATTTCTGGATGCACTACAGATACCACAATTAGATACTCTCAGTGCAGAGGAATTGGATAAACCTGTGGCGCTATCAGAATTATTAGATGCTATAAACTCACTTCAGAGTGGGAAAACAGCAGGCCCTGATGGCTACTCTGACGAATTTTATAAAAAATTCTTAATTAAGCTAGCTCCCCTTTTATTAGCAACATTTACAGAAAGCTAGAGACAATAAAATTCTACCTCAAACTTTTCATCCAGCGCTAATTACTGTATTTCCTAAGCAAAATAAGGACTTATTACAATGTGCATCATACAGACCAATCTCACTTTTGAATAACAATGTAAAGATAATTTCTGAAGTCCTAGCTAGAAGGATTGAGAAAGTGCTTCTTTCGGTAATATCACAAGACCAAACTGGATTTATTAAAGGCAGACACTTAGATTCCAATCTTTGACGTCTGTTTAATGTAATATATTAACCCACAAAGCCAAAAACCCCGTAGATATTATTATTGTTGGATGCAGAAAAAGCATTTGGTATGGTTGAATGGAACTACCTTTACACCATATTGGAGAAATTTGGATTTGGCCTGAACATCTGTGTATGGATCAAACTACTGTATATCTTTCCAGAAGCTTTAAGTTTGTATTAACAACATTAATTCAGACTACATCATACTAGAATGGGGTACAAGACAGGGATGTCCCTTGTCAACACTGCTGCTCACTGTCGAAATGCTTATGAGATAAATGGGATTATCAGAGAAGGACTTGAACAGAAAATTTCTCTATATGCAGATGATATGGTACTGTATATATCTGATCCACAAAACACTGTGCCTGCAGTCCTAACAGCACTTACAGAATTTCAAAAGATTTCTGGTCTCAGAATTAATTTGAACAAAAGTATGCCCTTTCCAGTGAATTCTCAAGCGCACAAAATTAGATTGGACACCTTCCCTTTTATTATTGCAGATCAGTTAAAAAACCTCGGGGTAAACATAAAGCTCTTTATCAAAAACATTTCGCTGACTGCATGGAAAAAATTAAGCAAGACTTGCGTAGATGGTCTATCCTTCTTCTCACTTTAGCTGGAAGAATTAACATGGTCAAGATAAATATCCTTCCTAAGCTTCTTTTTCTAGTTCAAAACATTCCAATATACATCAATGAATCATTTTTTAAGAAATTACATTCAACCATAATCTCATTTATTTGGAATTCTAAACATCCACATATCCAAAAGCCGACCCTACAAAAACCTAAGGAAGGAGGTGGCATGGCTTTACCTAACTTTCAATTTTATTACTGGGTGGCGAATATACAAGCTGTAAAATCCTGGACATTGACACAAATATGTGAGCAGACACAGGCTTGGTCTGCAATAGAAATAAAATCCTCCAGTACTTCTTTATATTCCTTGCTGTGTACCCCAATAAGTACAAGTCATTTCCAATATACTAACAACCCAATAGTGCTTCTTTCACTCAGAATATGGAACCAACGTAGGAAGTATTTTAAGATAGAGAAGCTTTTATCTGTGGCACCTCTGCACGATAACCACCTTTTTCTACCCTCTCAAACGTACACAGTTTTTAATGTCTGGAAAACATCCGGGATTAAATCACTTACAGATCTGTACATAAACAATGTCTTTGCATCCTATGAACAACTGCACTCCAAATTGAACTTTCCAGCAACACATTTCTTTCACTACCTTCAAATTAGAAACTTTGTTAAACAAAGCCTTCCCAATTTCCGTCACCTCCCACCTACCTCTATATCAGAAGACATTTTGATCATTCTTGAGGACTCAAACAGCATTTCTGCAATATATAAAAATATTTTAAAATCCCTCCCTCCCTTTCAAAGATCCCAGAGTACAGTGAGAAAAGAATCTCTCACTCAAAATGTCAGGAAAGGAATGGAAGGTAGCAATGCACAGAATTCGCTCGAACTCCATATGCACAAAGCATACAATTATTCAGCTTAAAATGATATATCTAGTGCATCTCTACTCGTTTAAAATTGTCCCAAATGTTTCCTGGGCAACATCCAACCTACGAATGTTGCAATCAAGTTCCAGCCTCATTGGGCCATATGTTTTGGGCGTGCACCAAATTAGCATCATTTTGGACAAAAATGTTTAAATGCCTCTCAGACAGCCTGGGCGTAACAATCCCTCCTAATCCATTAACAAAATTATCTCCCCTCTTTTTCTATTCTTTCTTTCTTTCTTTACATATTTTTGCTATTATTAAAGTGCTACTCTGCTGACCTAGCTCTCTTTCTCATGGGTGGGGGTCGATTTATTTCAAACCAGTTTTATTAAACTTGACTTGCAAGTTTGGAATGTTTTTTGATTTCAATAAAATATATATAAAAAAAAGAATTATGTTGATTGCTGAGTCCTTTCTCAGTTTTCTTGAAAACCCAAGCCCTAGAGTGACACAGTTATTTAACCATTAAATCTCTGCCAGAATTCACAACATTCAGTGACAGTCTAGAACAAGGACATACAGTATTTGCACAGATAAACATAGAAAATGTGCTGCTACAAATTCAGTTCAATATTTGGTGCAAGAATTAAGAGTGGATAGTGCGCTAGTCTATTTCAGAGATAATTTTCAATTAACTTATAATTGTCATAAGTTATTTGTCCATCCATCAATAATCCAACCCGCTATATCCTAACTACAGGGTCACAGGGGTCTGCTGGAGCCAATCCCAGCCAACACAGAGCGCAAGGCAGGAAACAAACCCCGGGCAGGGTGCCAGCCCACCACAGAAGTTATTTGTAATTGTATTAATTTTTCCTGCTTTTTTTAACTCCAGAAAATCTGATGATAATATTGTCTGTCTTATATGTTTTCATTTGTGTGCTGTTAATTGTTTTTTATGTTACCGAAATTTTCCACAATGCCATTTTGTTTTTAGTGGCACCATTGCTACAATGCAGTGTCACATTGCCAAGGAATATGTCTTGGAAATTGCACACTGCTACAGATGTGACTTTGTTTAATCCAGTATCACTCAAAAGTCACCTTCTAAATTTGTGGATACTAAACAAAACCTTTCATGAACACTGCCTTGAATAAGATTTAAGGTTCATTAACTCTTTGTTATGCCAGTTGCAAAAACTCAAAGTGGATCAGCTGAACCAAAGCATGGATGCTAACTGCCTGCCATTTTATCTCCATTTTGATCTCTTTCCTATAGTCTTCTAACAAAAAGAATGAGAAAGAGAGAAAAAATAACTACAAAGATAAATGCCAACAGACCAAGAGATGCCTTTATCTTCTGATAAAGAAATAAAAAAAAGAAGGCTATAAAAATAGGGCTAAATAGTTATCATGGTTGGACTGTAAGGAGTCATTTACTACAGCACTATTATTCAAGCAGAGCCAAAACTCAAAGACAGAGAATCAAGTCAAAATGATAAACCTATGAATCATAAACTAGAATGCCAAATCCTAAATCATTAAACCACACAAGTGAAAACCGCAATCTGAAAAGGCTACAGTGCTGTGCTTCAATTCATATAAGAGTCTTCATGGCAAGAATGATGACTTCTCTTAGGAGGCGGTCATTAGCAACTAGACAAGTTCTCTTAGCAACCTTTTATCCATTCACAGACATTGTAAAATGTTGGAGTGATGCACTTAAAATGGAAAGAAATGAATCACATACAGGAAAATAAAGCTTGAAAATTCAGCTTTCAAAATAATGAATTCTCATGAACTCCAAAATGATCTAAAGCAAAGACTGTTTAATAATGGGCCAAAATATGTCTTTTAATTCTTTGATTTTGCATCTTATATTCATTTTGGGTTTAGTTGCATGATTGTTTCTGTTTATGATTCTGACCTTGACTTTGTTTTTGGTTACTATATTCATCTTCTGGTCCTTTTTCCATTTGCCTTAGAAGTCTGCCATCTTTTCACCTTGTGGAAGAACAATAATTCATGTCCTTAACTTGATTTCGAACACATTTTGAACAAATATGCTAAAACATAATTTTTCTATTTCAGTTTGTGTTATTTTACTATGGAATTTACTTTAGATTTATGTGTTTTACTCATAGGAAGAGATTCATTTTCCCAGGGTCATTTGTTAAAATTTTTCACTTTGCGCATACATGCATATGTACATTAATTATTAATAGGTACAGAGATACAGAGAATAAATATTTGCTTCTCCAAGCAGAGGATATAAGTCCACCTAAAATAACTGAGTTGTAATTTAAGTTTCAGCTCCTGCCTCATTTCAGCTGATAAAATTCAAAACCAGAACAAAACAAAAAAAAAAAAAACAGAAATGATGTTTGGTTGTGTCATATTTGGAGCAATGCAGTATATGTTTATTTTAATTTTTATTTTATGCTTAATATTCCATTGAGGTTTTTTTCTTTATATCAAGCACCCAATCAAAAAATCCTACTAATTGAAAATTCATATGAACAAAACGAAATGGTAAGATACATAGCATGCAAATGCAGTTAATGAATTAGAACTACTTTGTTTACTCACATAAAATATTTTTAATAGTTTTCTGATGACAAAATTAGATTGTTTTAGATGCTTTTATGTGAGGCAGTGCTTTTGCATATGATTAATATTTGTAACAAATTATTAAAAAATGTTAAATAATGCTCTGTTGGCTACAAATTGTATTTGTTGGTGGTTTTGACTCAGTGGCCAAAAGTAATTTTTGAGATGGCCTTGATAAAAGCACATATAAACTCACCCTGTTGTAATGAGAGTACTCACAGTATTCAATTGGATTGCTGAAAATTAGAGCGTAGAATCTGCAGGTCTTCCAAACTGTGTAGACACAGTGTTAAAAGGTGTAAAAAAAGCTCTTTTTATGGTCTTCTTTGAATACTGTTCTAGATAAATAGATAACAACAGAAATAATCCTCATGTACTGTTTAGAGGAGTTGTTAATCTAACAAATGGCAATTATGAACTGCAATGCAAAATACCTACAGACATTAGCAGCGCAGACTTTTATGAACATCTTTAATCATATAATTGACAATATGATATCTCAGATAACTAGATATTACATTGTCCAGCCCTGTCTCTTCTTGTGTACAGTACTTCAGTAATTTTAAATTAATGACCAAACAGGAAGTCATAGCTTTAATTTATACAATGAAACCTGTAAGCTGGCCCAGTCCGAGCAAAACTAGTGAAAAGCTCAATGCTTGTTTTGACAGCATCCATTCTTAGCATTATAAATAGTTTGTAACTCACTGGCACAGTTCATAAACCACTGAAAGTGTCAGTTATCAGACTGTTACTGATAAAAATCATGGCTATAGTTGATATATTGTTAATAATTATAGGCCTATTTTGAATTTACCTTTTTTCTAAAATAGCTGAAAATGCAGTTACCATGCAGCTTCAGTCTCATCTTTACACATCACAGTTTATTTGACAAATTCCAATCTGGCTTTCATACCATTCAGAATGCAGAAATTGCACTAACCAATGTTGTAAATGATATTCTAATATGCTCTTAATAAATAAAGTTCGCAGCAATTATGTTTTTAGATTTAAGCATAACCTTTGACACCATTATTCTGTTTCATAGACTGGAATATTAGTTTGGGTTATCAGGCACAAACTGATTTCAGTCTATACAGTGTGACAGTTTAAGGGTCCATGTGACCCCTTGAACCCTCAGACCAGACATCAGACACCAGACAAAAGTCCAATAATAATATTTATTATTATAAATAAGTGCACAAAGCACCCTCCTTTCTACAATACTCAATAAATCTGCAAACAATAACCAATAAAAAATCCTCCACTCCCAGATGCTTAGCCACCCTGCCTCCCAACTCAGCTTGTCCGTCTGGGATTTCCCAGAGTCTTTTATAGCCTGTGACCCGGAAGTGTTTCTGTCCCTCAGTCCATGTGACTTTCTATCACTTCTGGGTCAGGTAAAAACTTCTTTTCTTCATCAGTCCGGAAGCACTTTATTTCTTCCAACCATGTGACTAGGATTTACTTCCGGGCTGTATGGAAAATAAACTTGTCTGTGTCTTCCTGCAGTGTCCTCTGGCAGCCCCGACGTTATCCAGCAGGGCTGTGTATTAAAACTCCATAGTCCATGATGCCCTGCTGGAATTCGAGGCATCTCCACGTTGCAAGGAGGGCTCCATCTAGCGGCCTGGGGGTATTGGCTGGGATGAATGGCCGGCCATATCCCACAACAGAAATGTGCTGGCAGTACTGCATCATTATACTCAAAATTTAAATATGGTGTCCTGCAGGACTCAGTACTTAGGCCTTTACTGTTTTCACTTTACATGCTTCTATGTGGAACTATCATTTGAAAAAAGACATTCATTTTCACTTGCATGCAAATAACATGCAGCCACCCTATACCTTTCTTTTAGACTAAATGATGTTTCTCAAATAATGTTCTTATTTAAATACTGGATGAATAATAACACCTTGTTTCTGATTGCAGGCAAAACAAATGTTATTTATTGGGTAAAATATTGTAAACTGCAACAATATTTTGTCGCTTTTAATTCAGCTGTTCGAAAAATTAACTTTACTAAATCATCACGCAACTTAGGCAAAGGGGCATCTCTTATAGTAGCAGGCAGACCATTCCACAGTTAAAGGGCTCTGTAACTAAAAGCTTGATCTCCCACTGTTTTTTTTTTTTTGTTTTTTTTACCCTTAGGATTAACTGGAAGCTGTATGAAGAACGGTTTGAACATCCAGTGAACACCGAATTGCAGTAGTCAATCCTACTAGAAATGCATGGATTTCTCAGAATCCCGCTTATTTCGAAAATGCCTTAATTTTCAAAACTTTTTAAGATGAAAGAAACATGATTTAGAGAGTTTTGAAATGTGCACTTTAAATTAAATGCTGGAATCAAAAATACCTCCTAAACTGCAAGCTGATTCAGTAAAATTAATGGTGATTAATTTAAAATTAATGATGACAAAATATTGTTGTGATCAGCATAATTCCCTCCACTAATTAAACATCTCTGTTTTATCATCTATCCACTCCTTTAATTCACTAACACAACTAATTAAAGACAACTTCAGAGAAACTTCATTTGGTCTAAAAGAAATGTATAACTGGGTGTCATCTGAGTATGAGTGAAAATCAACATTATGTTTTCTAATGATAGATCCCAGTGGAAGCATGTAAAGTGAAAACAGGAAAGGTGCCAATACTGAGTTTTGCGGGACACCATATCTCAGTTCTGTGTAAAATGATAGAGTACTGTCAGCACATTTCTGTACGTACTGGAACCAATTTGATAAAAATAAACTAGGCAAAGACGTTGCCTGTAAGCCCCAATGTCATTTTCTAGCCTCTACAGTAAAATAGAATGGTCAATGGTGTCAAACGCTGCACTTAAATCTAGCAACATAATTACAGTGGAGTTTCCTTCGTCAGAGGATATCAGAATGTCATTTACAACACGCGTTAGTACCGTTTCTGTACTATAACCAGTGCGGAAACCAGACTGGAATTTCTCAAATAAACTGTGATGCGTAAGGTGTGACTAAAGCTGATTGGCAACCACTTTTTCAAGTATTTTAGAGAGAAAGGGTAAATTTGAAATGGATCTATAGTTATTAAGTATGCGTGGGTCTAGGTTAGACTTTTAAAGTAATGATTTAATGACTGACACTTTTAGTGCATCAGGTACTGTGTCATGCTATAATGAACTATTAACAATGTTAAGAATAGGCGCTGCAAGAACATCCATTGCACGTTTTACTAGTTTTGTTGGCACTGGGTCTAGGGAACAAGTAGTAGGTTTCATTTTAGAAATTAAAGTCAAGACTTTTTGCTCTTTTACAGGATTAAAATTTGTAAAGTGTTGAGTGCAAGCTGAGACAGGGTCTGCCAAGTTAGTATGTTGTTTGCACTGTGATGCTGTGATCTGGGATCTTATATTTTTAATTTTCTCATTAAAGAAGCTCATAAAGTCTGTACTGTTAATGTCTGATAATACAGTGGAACCTCGGTTCATGACCATAATTCGTTCCAAAACTCTGGTCGTAAGCCAATTTGGTCGTGAACCGAAGCAATTCCCCCCATCCATCCATCCATTTTCCAACCCGCTGAAACAGAGTAGAAAACAAAGCAAACGTCATAAAGAGGTTAAAAAACAAGGAGGCCAAACACATGCAGAACAGGTTAGATATAATCCATCCATCCATCCATTTTCCAACCCCGCTGAATCCGAACACAGGGTCACGGGGGTCTGCTGGAGCCAATCCCAGCCAACACAGGGCACAAGGCAGGAACCAATCCTGGGCAGGGTGCCGAACCCACCGCAGAATTTCCCCCCATAGGATTGTATATAAATACAATTAATCTGTTCCAGACCATACGAACTGTATGTAAATATATATTTTATTATTTATTATTTAAGTTTTTAAACACAAATTTAGTTAATTAAACCATATAATGCACAGCGTAATAGTAAACTAAATGTAAAAACATTGAATAACACTGAGAAAACCTGAACAATAGAGAAAACTAACACTGCAATAGTTCACACTATAGCGCTACCAACCACTGGCTAAAAACACTTTTTTTTAATGAGTTTTAAGCACAGGGAAAAAAATGAACATTTGAAAAAATCCGTAATTTAATACACCACCAGGAAAAGTAACATTGCAACAATGCATGCTACGATCCGATCGCTGTAAACAGAAGTGAAAACAAAATCAAGCCCAGTGCATTCTTTAACTGCCTTCCTACCTTATGCGTCCAGCCCCCTCTCTCTCGCACTGCCTGTGTGTGTGCGCGTCTCTCTCTCACGCTGCCTGTGTGTGTGCGTCTGTCTCTCTCTCGCACTGCCTGTGTGTGTGTGTGTGTGTGTGTGTGTGTGTGTGTCGCGCTCTCTCTCTCTTGCTCGCTGCACAGGAAATGCACAGGGAGAGACTGAACATGTACAAACCGAAAGGGAAACTGGCTTGTTTGTATACCGAGTGTGTGGTCGTGAACCGAGGCAAAAGTTTGGCAAACTTTTTGGTTGTAAACCGATTTGTACGTGTACCGAGACGTTCATGAACCGAGGTTCCACTGTATTTTGCACCGGATGTGAAGTTGCCTACATTTTTAGAAGTGTTTTGCATTTTGTTACAATGAATGATTCCAAGGCCTCCTCCTCGACTAGAATCTCTAGATTTATGAAGGAATGTGTATCCATTTGTTGACATCTCAGTTAGGGGAACAGTGTCAGATTCATTACTAAGCCAGGTTTCAGTGAGAAGGCACAGATCAGATTTTGTACTTAATATAATATCATTTACCAAAACAGCTTTACTTCCAAGAGAGTGAATGTTTAATAAGCTGCTTTTAAAACTGCATACTACTTTCTGAACTGATGTTATATTTTTAGTTTTAATTTGAACTAAGTTTCTATTACAGGTGCCTCTGGTGGATGGTCTGGTTTTATCTCTTGGTCTAATTATACACCTCCAGTTCAGTGGCCTCATGTGTAAATGGTGCGTACGTACAAAAATGTTGCATACGCCTGTTTCCACGTGCAAATCCTGATGTATAAATACTAAACTTAGCATACGCAAGTTCTCCACTCGGTTTTGCAAACTGGTGGCACCCAGTGTGAAAGCAATGCTTTTGTTCCAGTGTGGTTTCCCTTTCTTTTTTAGATACACATCCCTGACTCAACTTTATCATATACACTGAAATTAACCGCATATTTTTTATTAGTTTAAGGCATTTGATTGTAATTAACCTGTAACAATATAGTGGTCCACAGAATGGCCAAACTATTCCAAATACCATAGCTGCTTTAGCGTTGTTCCTGTCAATGCACCACTCAGACTATTTATCCCACTGTATCTGAGTGTGGAATCACAGCTCTACAGCAGCTGATCGGAAAGAGAATTAGCGGTATACAGCATCAAGCACACACTGCCTCAGCCATGCTGTCTATTGAACTGCTCTCAAACGGCAAACGCTTCACAACCTTTCCTGTAGGGACATCGCGGTTCAGAAACAGTTTCATCCCAAGAACTATAAACACACTCAATCAGTCCATCAAGTGCTCCTTGTAGAACTGTTTGTACTTATTAGTACAATTACCTCACTGTAAACTTGCGATACAGTTATAATATTGCACAACCTGAGCCACTTTATAAAGTGCATATTTACATATGATGCCGATATCATTTTTAAGATGAAATGCAGCAAAATATGTTTATTACATTATACAGATAAAATGTTAACATCATTTAAATAATCTATATTGTTAATAATTAAACATGTGAGGACACGGTGTTGCGGCGCTTAGCAAGGAGCTGGCAAGGGATTGTTCCTGCCTCGCCCTGTATTCTTGCTGGGGCTGGCGTGACCCTGGATGGATAGATGGATAAAATAATTAAGTATGTACTACAAAGATATTTCAGTGTTCCCTAAAAGTTTTGAAGAATCTGTGTTCTAAGCTTACAGATGGCTTAACGTCTATTACAGAGCTGATTGTGTGGCGACTTGGTACTTGGAGAAAGAAAAGGAAGGACAGGAATTGGGGATTAGTATGTTTGAAAGAGACAAGACTGCTGCAATAAATTATTTCATTGAAGGTCGTGCAGCAAGCATCTTGCGTGAGGCAGGAACAATCTCTGGATGGGGCGCCAGCTCATCGCTATCACTGCGCCACCGTGTTCCTATGTTTAATACATGCTTTAATTCCTATCATCATGAAAATGACATCAAGTATACATCTCAGTATTCAAATTATTCAGAGAGCTGTAATATCACAAATGTAATGTATTCTGTGTCCTGACGGAGTGAGAGAAAGCCTGTTTAAGAGGCATGTAGTGATTCGTACGCATAGAGCACATAGAAGAACACATACAAAACAAAGTATTTAACCTTTTAACCGCCAACTCCCTAAATATTTCCCATGCCAGGAGAAATCTGAACAATTTTCGTTTTTTTACTTTACATTTATTCAAGCAGTATTTACCTGCTGAAATACCTGCTGAAATGTTTCAAATAAATGGTCAATCAAAGGACGTAGCTTGAACAAGCGGTCACGGTTTGGATCTTTCATATCTGGCTCAGATAATGGGCAGCAGTCCAGTTGAGATGCTGGGGATACACCCACTCATCGCCATCATCCGATGCGCCGTCATTCACAGTATCATGCAGCGCACGTTGCTGATCATCATTGTCGCTAAAATCTTCTTCAGAACTGCTACAATCATGATCAGAATTATTGTCCAAAATCGCCTGCAAAACCTCACTTGAAGTCAGTTTACGTTTCGCCATATTCACAGCTTTCACTTTCGAATCACATCACGTGATCGGCCAATACAAGCGCAGAGTTGTCGAAATACAACGTAGTAATAATACCCACGGCAAACTGTCAGTTATACTACGCGCCAGGCATTCACATAACCACAGGCAAATGTGCCGGATAATTCCGGCAGTAAGGCGTCAGCAATAAAGCTACGATGCCGGATATATCCGGCAGAGGGCGGTTAAGGGGTTAACGTGCTACTTTAGTTACAATGGTATTTGAGAAACTAGTAAATTAAACGATTTTAAGATGAAGTTTATAATGTCTTACTTTAATGACAAAATAAATATGATTAAAGTGGAAATTTCGAGATTAAAGTTGACATTTCAAGCTTTTTTTCCCCACTGTGTACCTATTTTGTTTTTTTCTTTTCTCTGTACTCTAATAAGCTTTTATATGACACTCAGATAGTGGGCTATGACTCACCTTTTCACTGCGACTTTGATATCTGACAACTTCTTTTGTATTTCGGGCACTGTGCAACTTTGTGAACTTGAGCTTTCGAGTTTCTCCAACAGTCTATGTCACTCGATGTCACTCGATTATCTTCCTTTTGTTGTTTATACCACTGTTTAAACCAACAAATAGTAGTTTTTCCTTGCCTCCTCTTCCTATTCACTGAAATTCTTCTGTTTCCCCCGTGCCATTGCCTTTTCACAGAACGCAGAGTTTAAGGGCTGTTTATATTGATTTGCATATTCAAAGAGGCATAATTCTGGGAGGAGTTGGGGAGTGGCAGCAGGCGTGTGCATGTGCGTTACTTTTCACACTGACCAGGATTTATGTAGTGTGAGAACGTGGAAATTGGCGTACACACAGATTTATGCATCTGGATTTTTTTGTGCGTACGCACATTTCTGCTTTTGTACATACGCCATGTTTTAGTGTGAATTCTACACACGGCATTATACATGAGGCCCCAGGCCTTTCCCAAAAATCATCCCAATTGTTCACAAAGGCTGTGCTTTTATTTGCACACCAGGTTTCTAGCCAGCAGCAAAGGTAACGTAATCTGCTATTATCACATCCTCTCTATATAATCTTCATAAGGGGCTAGATACAACTAAATTCTGACATTTTCTTTTAGCTTTGGTGCATAGAGAGATGAAGTTCCTCTTTAATACCTCCGATTGCTGTAAATAAATATCATTAGTGCCAACATGCAGCAATAAGGTAGATACTTCATTGTCGGCAACACGATCCAATGCGGCCTCTATGACAGAAATCTTTGCCCCTGCTAGGGATTTAGCATTAACTGCTGGTTTTACATAGTTTGGAATTCTAACATTCCGCACTATGGAATCAGTCAATTATGAGCACTTTGTTGTTCTCAGGATCAATAAGTGCGCTACAGCGTGCTGAGAATCTGTTCTGTGTCTGAATTAGTGACACTGGGTGCCGAAGGACTAAATTTTGGCTTTTTAGACCCCCGTCTTACTGCTACTCAGTCGCCCTGTGGCTGAATTGGTGCTGCTGATTTCAGTCCTGCACCGATTATAGTAGGATCTGGAGAGACTGAAGCCAAATCTGAAGTAGCCGAATCGTCTAAACAAACCGAGTCGATCCAATTTTTGGTTTGCCTAATTGCTGTCAGATTCCTTACGCAGTCCTCCAATTCGTGTATTTTCCTGACCAATTCTAAATTAACTAAACACTTTTGGCAGGTGAAGCTGTCTACATTGTTAGCCGGAAAACCTGAACTGTACATTCTGCAGGACACACAACATATAAACGTGCATTTTTTTTTTATAAATGGGCAGAGAACAGGTGGAACTTACATCTAACCCCAATATCATCTTCTCTGTTTCTGCAGTATCTTTGGTGCTTTCGTCTCTTTCCACATTCAACTAAATCACTAAGAGACCATCTGCTTTAAGTTTCCACCATCCACTGGGCGATTGACTTCGATTTCTCACTGCAGGTTACTTCTCATCGTCAGCTGTCAGCTTTACTCCAATTGAACTTACTCGGGTGTTTGTAAAGGGCTACATGTGTGTGGGAGATGCTGTTGCTCAGAAGAGGTGAGGCCTGAAAGAGAGAGGGAGAGAGAGTTACCTGTGAAGTTGTTAAAGCACTCTAAGCTTGTGCTCAATGAAGAGAGCTACACAGGAAAAAAAAAATCAAATTGAATTGAAAAATCACTGTTTTCTCGGTTCACCCAGTTTAGCTGGTTGCCCCACAAATTGTGGGAGTATTGGGGCAGATTTTTTTTTAACACTGGGTGTCCTTTCTGACTTCAGCATCCTTTAATCATCTTTTATGGCACCCAGGAGGAACAGTATCCTTATTCTACCCCAAGGTCAAATGGGTTTATTGCATAATGATTTGAAGCTATGCCTAACATTGGTCACACTTTTATCTACATCCATCTTCCCTGTATTGGCAGGTAAATATATATGAAGGGATGGTGGCAGTGTGGGTTGCACTGTTCCCTAATCGATGCAGTATTCTGGGAACAAAGTCTGTGTATAATCATGGTTAGTGTTCGCTCATTTCCAAAGTTATGTTGTGCTCTTTTATCTATCCATGGCTTAGGTAGCATCATCTCATCACTGAAACTGCTGGACTTAGCTATAGTAATGATCATCACCTTGATCCCAATTACATGCTCAGGCATGATTCACATGACAGATAAAGCTGACTTGCCTTTGCCATTGGTGGTAGGCATGATGTAGCTACGTTCACAGTCACACATGAATAATAAAATAATTTGGTTCAGGGATCATGAAGTTTTATAATGAAAAGGTGAGAAAAAATCATTAAAGTGTTTCTGCAATTAACAGACATTGTGAGGGTGGGAAAAAAAAAATCTAATTAGGCAGATGGAATTAATTAGAAGAGCAATTTAAAGTAACCTTCGCCCATGGATGCTTTATAGGTGGAGATTGGAGACCTGGGTTCAGATTTTTTAAAACTTGCAAATGCATGTTTCAGGTCTCCTGGCAAATGTTGGGATTTATAAAACAAAACTTGAAAGGAGAAATTGCGTGTATTTATGACAACTCTAAATTTTGAAAAAAATTGGAAATGACAACACCCTTGATAGAGAAGGGAAATGCAGCCAAATCAGCTAAATGACAATTTAGCATATGATAGGTTATATCACTGAGCTGTTTTCATATTGTGTGTTGACACGACAAACATAATAAACCTCAAAAGTGGTGAATGTGATGTATAGATTCTGTTGTAGTTACCTTGTTAAGAGGGCCAATGCTGCCTATCTGCACTGAAAAATTTACTGTGTTTTTTCTCAGTTTATTTCAGCTTTCTCTTGTCTCTTCTCATTGATTAGAAACCAATGCAATCACTAGTTGTCAATAACTGTATTAGGTAAAATCACAGATGAGATACACTCCCTGCGTACAGAAATCTATAAATACTGTAAATAGAAATAACCCAAAACCCATTAATACCCTACTGGTTTGACAGCATGGTGTGTTTTGCCTATATTGAACAGTATGCAAATGATCATATCAAATTAGGTTAGATTAGATTAAAAATTTTAATCCTAAAGGGAAATTTAGATACATACAATAGCAGAAACATAAAAATAAAAGACAGATTTACAGAACAAGTAATACAATCAATCATTAAATAAACAATAAATATATATTGTGGATAAACTGTAAAACAACAAACAAAGTGTTTTTAATCTGGGACATCAGACAGGTGCCATTAAATCACCTGAGAGCAGCAGACAGAAAAGATCCCCAAAAGCGCTTCTTAGCATACTGTGGAAGAATGAACCTGTGGCCAAATGTGCTCCAAGGCTGTGCCTCCTGAAAGGGATAGAAGGAATTTTTCATGATGACATCCAAATTTACTACCATCCTCTTTTCCACTATATTCTCCATCATGTTCAGGATTATGCCTGTGATGGAGCAGGTTTTATTGATACATTTGTTCAGGCATTGTGCATCCTTTGAGCTCCCATTGCTTCCCTAGGAGACTACAACACACAGCAATACACTTGCTACACTACTCTGTACTGGTAGAACATTTACAGTGGCTTGCTGCATACATCAAAAGACCTGAGTCTTCTCATGAATTACAATGTGCTCTGGCCCCCTCACACAGAATGGGGACTGGTCTCAGAAGTCCACCACTAACTCTTTTACCTTGTTGATATTGAACCACAAGACACAATCTTCCACAAGCCTCCTACACTCCAACGTGTCTCCATTATTAAAGCAGTACTATGATGGAGTAGTCACCTAAGAATTTATTTAGGCAGCAAGTGCTGGTATTATACTGGATGTTTGTTGTGAGGAGGGTAAACAGTAAGGGAGACATGGCAGGGTTCCCTGTGATGCTCCAGTGTTACATACCACAATTTTTGGTAAGCTTTTTAGGGGAATAAGCTTTTAGGGATCAGCAGGACTTTTTTGCTCATGATAATGATTCACTTTTGAGCCAATTTAGGCTTCCATGAGATATATTCTTTGAACTATGTGATGAACTACCCCTGGTATTTGAAATACAGACTGCCTGAAATGGGGCTAAACTTATTAATATTGAAGTTTTAACAACAGATGGCTTTCTGGCAACAGGTATATACCAGAGGGTGCTGGCTGACAGGTCAAGAATATCTCAGCCAAGCTTCAGCTCCACTAAATTAAGTTTCTGTATAATGTAGATGCACAAGGCAATATTAAAAGGCATTTTGCTGTAATGTCTGCTTTTCCTAAAGTAATCTGAGAAGCTGAATGCTCTCATATTGCAATATGGTATCCAGCAAGAATGAAGCTGCTTTTGTTAGCTGAAAGCAATTTCATTCCATTAATGTACAAGTTATCTGTGATGCCAAGATGAGCATGACAGATACTGTGATTTGGTGAGGTGGGTCAACCTGTGATTCATTTCTTTTGAGGCAAAGTAGTATTAGTAGATGACATATTGTTAATGCTGTACGTGATGACTGCCTTATTGGTAAGGTAATAACCTGAACCCTCAGTTTTTTGTATGGCCTAAACTATTCATTGTAACTGCAATCATGTCATTACACATACCAGGTGATAGTGGCCACCCGCTAAGACACTGGTGCCTTATATCTTCCCCCAACCACCATGAGTGTAGAGGTCTGGCGTTACAATGCCACTAATGTTCTTGCGTGTTCCATTGTAGAGCAAACCATAGGCCTCCTCAGATGCAGGTGGTGTTATCTGGATGTGTCAGTTGGGAGGCTGCTGAACCAACCAACTAAGGTCTACAGCATTGTGCGTTGTGCTACATAGCATAACAATCTTCAACCCCCACCCCACCCCACGATCTTCTTGATAAGGAGGCATATGACCCTGTTCCCTACTCTCCTACTGACATCTGTGTATAGTATAGCGCTAACTTGGACATTTCACTTGAAGGTATATTTTCCATCCATCCATCCATTTTCCAACCTGCTGAATCCGAACACAGGGTCACGGGGGTCTGCTGGAGGCAATCCCAGCCAACACAGGGCACAAGGCAGGAACCAATCCTGGGCAGGGTGCCAAGCTACCGCAGGACACACACAAACACACCCACACACCAAGCACACACTAGGGCCAATTTAGAATCACCAATCCACCTAACCTGCATGTCTTTGGACTGTGGGAGGAAACCGGAGCGCCCGGAGGAAACCCACGCAGACACGGGGAGAACATGCAAACTCCACGCAGGGAGGACCCGGGAAGTGAACCCGGGTATATTTTGTTTGTTTGTTTTTTTTTACCTGATTTCTTTGTAGCTATCTCAGGCCATATCTGTATGTTCTATCATAATGCCACATAATAAGGCATCACCAATTTCAGATGATATTTGCAGATCTAAATCAGAGAGAGTAGATGGGCTTTTTCTTTTCTATTGCATTCACTCTCTTTCGGTGACAAGCGATCCACTTCACCTCTACCTTGAGGCCATTACATTTTTTTCATTTAGTTTCATGCATGGTACAGCTGGTAGTGCCCACTGCATTCACAGTTAACAATAAAATGTTGCCTTTCAACTTATTTACACTTGTTGGTGACACCCACACTTAGGCCATCAAATAATAATTCTTTGCGGGCCTCTACTTCAGAAACAATAACTTATACATTGTAGTCTACAAATGTTTTGGTTTTTGCAAGTCTTCTCATGCTGCCACTGCCTGATATTACAGGAAAATCTGTTCATTATATACATTGGCCTCCATAATGCTTGGGACAAAGACTCATTTTTCCTTGACTTACTCTTCTGTTCCAGACACCATATAGAAATGACAACACTTTTTCTACATGCAGTCCCCCCTCCATTCCCCCCCCCCCCCCCCCAACCAATTTGAGGGTACCATAATGTTTGGGACATAGCAATAGCAATGCTCATTTTTAGCTCCCATTTGTTTTGGGGGCTTGTCCACTTAAATTTACCCTAAAATTGGGTGGCTGGCTTGGCCATTCAAGAAGTTTCCTTTTTCTAGTTTTGAAGAACCTGTGTGTTGCCTTAGCAGTATGTTTGGGTTCATTATCTTGTTGTGGGATAAAGCACCATCGAATGAGTTTGGAAGGCATGTACTGGAACTTGAGCAGATGTTTCTATACACCTCAGAATTCACTGTGCAACTATCGTCAGCAGCCATATACATACCCAAGCTGTAATACCCCCACCATCATATTTAACAGATCAGGTGGTATGCTTTGGATCTTGGGAAAGTCCATTTTGTCTCCACACTTTGCTCTTGCCATCAATTTGATGTTTGACTTGTCTGAACCTAAGACCTTTTTCAAGAATTCTGTTGTCTCTTTTAAGTAATTTTTTGCAAAACTGTAATCTGGCCATTCTGATTTTGTGGCAAACTTGTGGTTTGCATCTTGCAGTGTAGTCTCTATATTTCTATTCATTAAGTCTTTTGTGGATAATACTATAGTCTCTGACACATTCACATCTGCCTCTTGTTTCCGATCTGTCAGACAGGTATTTGGGGCTTTTTGTTTACTATAGTTAGTTTACTTATGTTATCAACAGTGGAGGTCTTTCTTGGCCTACCAGTCATTTGGTGATTACTGAGCTCACCAGTGTGTTCTTTCTGCTTGATGATATTCCAGATGATTGATTTAGGTAATTATAAGGTTTTACTGATGTCTTTGATGGTTTTATTTTTGTTTTCTAACCTCATAATCGCTTATTTGACTGTCATTGGCACATCTAATGTATTATCCTCATGTTGAACCATGGAAATGTAAGACTCAAAAAGGTAAAAGGAAAACTAGCATTTTATGCCTGCAATAATGAAGCAATAAAACACACCTTAGTAATCACAAATAGCCAATTGTCTCAAACATTATGGTGCCCTGAAATGGGGGAGCCATGTAGAAAAATGGGCCTTTGTTCCAAACATTATGGAGGGCACTGTATGTATAAGGTTAATTAAAATAAACAGTAAGTAACCAGTGTATGATGAGGTATTTTGACACCACAAAACTCAATAAATTAATAAATAGTACCATTGAAAACTGATGAAACATTGCACAATATGATATGTGCTGAAAAGTCAGCAATTGCCCAAAGAAATAACTTAACCTTTTTAGATTGCAGACATGTTTCAGTATATGGTATCATGTAACTGCACATAAACTAAGGCTACTTAGGGCTTAGACTGTATTGTCTATCCTCTTGCAGAACCTTCTTTTGGACAGCTAATCCTACATTAAAGAGTAAGCACTGTGTTTTTCAAGTTGAAGTTATTTCTTCACATTCATGGTATATTTTAATCTGCCATATGAAACTGCATTCTAAAATGAATTTTATTTTATAAAATTAAAAACTAACTAGTCTGACCTTCTGCGGTGGGCTGGCTGGGATTGGCTCCAGCAGACCCCCGTGATCCTGTAGTTAGGATATAGCAGGTTGGATGATGGATGGATGGATAGTCTGACCTTGTGTTTGATAATGGAGCTAATGGGTACTGCATTTCCGCTTTGAAAAACAAAAATAAAACAAAACCTTAAAACATCCACCTAGAAGTAGCAACAGTCTTGATTTTAAAAAAGGTGTTTCAGAGAAATGCTTGTGACAGGAAATGTGGGAAATAAATCACAGATTCTTGGTACTGTTTTCTCAAGGTAAGGATATGTTTCTTGCTCACTTCTCTACATGAGTCAAGCATCATGGGTGAAGTAATAACAAGCCCCATGTTGGCAAGCAAGCTACATTCTTCTTATTATCCTACTTTTGCTTCTGTAACTATGTTTCTTCAGTGGTTATTCTAAGCCATGGCTCGTAATAACAGACAGAGGTACACTCAAATCATACAATTATTTTTTTTCTAAATGGTGCCTACTTTTCGCCTGTTAATTTCTGTGTTGTTATTTTGCATAGCCTGAAAAGTGAAATTCACACTGAGTGACAGCGTAGTGAAAAGACCACATATGAACTTCATTGTACTTTGTACAAATAACAGTATATCTGAACTGAATTGATTGCACTCCTTTGTATTTTTAATAAAACCTTTGGATATTTGAAAAAGACAAGAAGCCACCTGCACGTCATATGCTTTCTGTGGCATTTCATGCGCATACACAATTAAAAAAAACTCAGAAAAAGAAAATGAAAAGGCAAGAGTGTGCAGCAGAGCAGGTTAAAGTGTCATAAACCAATTATCACATTTTTAATGCATGATAAGTCATTCTTGCTGAGGATATTATAATGAAACACCTGAGGACGTCTTTTTTGAGCAAGTAAACTCACTGACCTTCACTGATATCAATCAATCTATAAACACATAAGGAGAACATGTAAACTCCATGCAGAACTTGGTATGGTGAGGCAGAAATGACTGCTGCACTACAAGTCTACATATGCAAAAACCTCTGTAATAAAATTAATAAACCTTAAACTTGTTTCAACTTAGGTGAATTGGTGTTGCTAAGTGTGTGTGCAAGTGTGTGTGTTTTCTATGCAATAGACTACCCCCATTTCCTGGGATTGTTCCTGCTCAACTGTTCTCCTGGATAAGTTAGGAAGATGGATGGATGGATGGATGGATGCCTATAACGTCTGTTCAGTTCTTGATTTCATGCTGCTCATGTGCTCAATATTCTCTCTCATTGAAGAAAACATGTATATTATCATTCCAGCGGTAGCAGACAGTATCTTTGTGAAAGCAGAGCAGTTTAAAGTGTCATAAACCAATTATCAAATTTTCAATGTATGATAAGCCACTCTTGCTGAGGATATTATAATGAAAAACCTGAAAATAAGCTGAAATAAGCTTCAGTATAGTGAAAGAATATAACCAATTGTAAGTTTGATTTTTTCAGTTATTACTGGCTAGTTATCTACAAGTCAGACACAGATATTTACGTCTGAGCAACATTTAATGAAGGGTGCTGTGGAGGAAGACCAGCAGTGAAGTAAAACTCATATCCAGTCTTCTTTTAAAATGGCTGAATCTCACAACAATGGGTTGATTTTTGTTTTTTCCTTCTTAAAATGAAATGGACACTCTGTTTTATAACACGTGTGCAACCTCAAGACATGGATCAATATTCAATAACATTTTTATCTTGAGAAATGGGTGCAGTCAGTAAATTGTAAGGCTTTTCTTTACAATTTGACTGTGGTATCCATAAGCTCCATTATAACATGCAAGAGCTGGCTAGCTATTTTTAAAAATGTATGCAATATACTTTGCTTTGGAATGCAATTTCATGTGGAACATTAATATTTACTATGATAGTGAAGAAATATCTTCAACTTGAAAAATACCAAACTTATCCTTCAACTATATTTAAAAACTGGAAATTCTATAATTCCCTTGTAAAACTAAATATGTCATGAACAAGGTACAGATCTCACTTTACTGCTTCATACTCTTCAAAGAAATTTCAACTCCCCAGTGTGGGCACAGCTGAAGACGGTGAATTTTATTGGGACAGCATGAAATGAAGCTCAAATGGAACGTGCCAATTCTAAAAATGGTATAATGCAAATATTCTTTTCCAGGGTAAGGGCCAAATCTCAGTCATTAAAGAAAAACAAGTAACATTCACTGAAGAATTACACTCCCTCTACCATTTCAACATGATGTAGATGTTCTCAAAAGTAATCTCAATTACTACAAGGACAGGGCTTGTAGAAAATTTAAGAATTACCATACTCAGGGAGGCCGTGGGGGTCTTTTCTGACCGAAATGTTGTCCGTTTCATTTTAAAAGGCTGCCTAAATGAACCCCAGAGATCATGTAAGCTCACTAGATATGTATTGATCACAGCAATTCCACTGGCATTACATGTTTATTATTAAACTTTTGAGTCATTAGCAACTACCAGTAAATTTTAAAGAAAGACAATGTACCCACATTACTTTTGAAGGTTCACACTTTCATTTCTTTCTTAACTTCAGTCCATTTACAGAAGATGGTAATCATGCAATAGCCCAGTAAAAATATATAACCCCAATTCCAATGAAGTTGGGACGTTTTGTAAAACGTAAACAAAAACAGAATACAATGATTTGCAAATCCTTTTCAACCTATATTCAATTGAATACACTACAAAGACAAGATATCGAATATTCAAACTGATAAACTTTATTGTTGTTTTGCAAATCTTCACTCATTTTGAATTTGATGCCTGCAACACATTCCAAAACAGCAGGGACAGGGGCAGCAAAAGACTGGGAAAGTTGAGGAATGTTCAAAAAACACCTGTTTTGAACATTCCACAGGTGAACAGGTTAATTGGAAACAGGTGTTTGTCATAATTGGGTATAAAAGGAGCATCCCCAAAAGGCTCAGTCGTTCACAAGTAAGGATGGGGCGAGGTTCACCACTTTGTGAACAACTGCGTGGGCAAATAGTCAAGCAGTTTAAGAACAACGTTTCTCAACGTACAATTGCAAGGAATCTAGGGATTTCATCATCTACTGTCCATAATATCATCAAAAGATTCAGAGAATCTGAAGAAATCTCTGCACATACTGTAAGTGGCAAGGCCGAATACCAACACTGGATGCCCATGACCTTCGATCCCTCAGGCGGCACTGCATTAAAAACCGACATCGTTCTGTAAAGGATATTACCACGTGGGCTCAGGAATACTTCAGAAAACCATTGTCAGTTAACACAGTTCGTCGCTACATGTACAAGTGCAAGTTAAAAGTCTACCATGCAAAGCGAAAGCCATATATTAACAACACCCAGAAACGCCGCCAGCTTCTCTGGGCCCAAGCTCATCTGAGATGGACTGACGCAAAGTCAAAAAGTGTGCTGTGGTCTGACGAGTCCACATTTCAAATTGTTTTTGGAAATCATGGACATCATGTCCTCCGGGTCAAAGAGGAAAAGGACCATCCGGATTGTTATCAGCGCAAAGTTCAAAAGCCAGCATCTGTGATGGTATGGGGGTGTGTTAGTGCCCATGGCATGGGTAACTTGCACATCTGTGAAGGCACCATTAATGCTGAAAGGTACATACAGGTTTTGGAGCAACATATGCTGCCATCCTGTGCAAACTCACAAGGTTATTTCTAAAGTCATAGCCATTGTATAATGCTAACAACTTTTGTGAGATTCCCATTGTTTGCTTTGTGGTGGTTGTTGTGGGGTGGCTTTTAGGAAAATTGCATTTATTAAAAGGTGGATTGGGAATGTTCATGGGCAGGGTCCTGAGTCAGATAAATCTTTGCAATCAATAATGAAAATAGGAGGCTTGCCACAGTCAATGGCCTGTGCAATTCCTGTATTGTATTCCTCACAATTACTTTTTCTGTTCTAATTATGGCTGATAACCGAATAATCACTTGGAAAATCAAACATCTGAATTATAGACCACTGCATGCAATTTTTTTAGATTTATTTCACCACTACCACCTAGGTATGGCTGTTATACAAGAATTCAATTTGTTATTGCAGAGCATCCACCACTGTGAAAACAAACATAATTAGGTGGAAGTGTACTGTTCTGAAAAATCTAACAAATGGTGTTTGCTTATTCTTATTCAGAGAAGGCCATACATTAAAATTGTTAATTGCATCAAGTGTAGTGAGCTCAGTTAAAATCAACAAGTAGTAAAACTTTTTAAAGTTCTTTATTCCAAACCGTGCAATTCCTGTATTGTATTCCTATCAGAGTTATTGCAAAACAGTAGTCCAGGGCTGCACCAGCAAATGATCCTACAATATCAATTGCAAGTTTCTCCCATGCAAAGTTAGGAAAAGATATTGACTGAAGTGGAGGAGTGTGTACAATAGCTGTTTTAAGTTGACATGTTACACATAAAAAAAGTCACTGCTTCTACCAGAGGATCCATTCCAGGCATCCCAAAACAGATATCACAATCTTTGCTTTGTTCTGACAATTCCTTGATGCCTCTCATGTGCAATACATACAAGTCTGTCCTGTAAGTCCTGTGGCACCAGCAAGCGATGAGATACATGAACGACATAGCCATCCATTAAAGGCTACTCATGTCTCTCTCTGAAACACACTCGAAGATTTTGATCCAAACTGTTTTCAGACTTTGGCCATTTCTTTTGTAAAAGGTCTTTTAGCTTAATATATACTGAACATTTAAGAAAGGCATTTTAAAATTGTTCTTATGTAATAATGGAAGGAAATGCTTTCATCAGTGCCATCACTTCAATGTCCTCATCAGGTATACAATTTGGAGTAGTTAAAGGTAGCCATGACAAGCAATCAGTCTCTAAACTTGGTTTGCACTGAAATTGAAATTTAGATGTCTGGCTGACCATCTAGCTATGCACATTGCTGCTCTTCCCAATCCTTTAATTGTCAGTAATGTTGGTCTGTGGGCTATGATCTGTCCATAATGTAAAGTGACATCCCCACAGGTAAGCTCTCCACTTTTCTGTAGCCTATACGCATGCCAGAGCCCCTTCCTCTACTGTTGAGTATTTTTGTTCTGTTTCGCAGAGTGTTCTGGCTCCAAATGATATGATTCTCGCTCTACTATCTGAGTGAATCTGTGTAAGGACTGCATCTAAGCTGTAATCTGAAGCAACTGTAGGGTCAAGCACAGTTAGTGCCGGGCTATTTACAATTAATTGTTTTACAGTATCAAAGCTGTATTGTGCTACATCAGACCATGTAAGAAAGAACTGAAGTTCCATAAAGTAATGCTCTCAATGGTTCAACCACTGATGTGTAATTAGGTATACATTTAGCATACCAAGAAGTGAGACCCAAAAAGGATCATAATTCTTGCAAATCAGAGGGTGTGAGACTTGCATAACTGCATTCAGATGTTCTGGATCTGGCTTTAAGCCTTCTTGATAAATGATATTACCTAAGAATGACAATTTATTTTGTCTAAATTGAGATTTTGAAATATTCATATGTAATCCTGCTGCATTAATGCAGTACAAGACAGAGTTAAGGTGTTTTTCATGAAATTCAGGAGATGACCCATTGTAACAATGCAGGTCGGCCCCACACTTTCATGTACTTCCGGTGAGCCACTTGAACCTGCTACCACTGATAACCAGAGGATGAACTTAGTAGATGAAGTCACAACATACAAACATAGCAAGGAGTAGGTAAAACATTGCCAGTGTTTTTATTAAAGCTAACAAAAATGGTGTCCCAATAAATAGTGCAGTGCTCAAAATGTTTAATAAATAAATAATCCAATAAAAAAGTCTTCCGTGGAGGTTAAAAATAAATCAAATAAATAATCCTTTAAAAGCGAGGTGAAAAACATTGCAGGAATCTATCCTTTAAAAATACAGTCTCCAATGTATCCCCTTGAAAAACGTACGTCTCCCCAGCTAACATCATGCAGGTCTTTGCAGTCAAGGAGACAACTAACTAGCAGTTCAGCCCACCTTTTGTGTCTGTTTCTAGACTTGGACCTCTGCAGCCTTCTGTGGCTCTACTAAGGATATGCCAAGTGTCCGATTCCTGCTGCCAGGCTCGCACCCCTGTCATTCATGGCTACCCTGCAGGACGATTTACAGAGCCTTACAATGCCTCTGAAGTGAGTCACTCCAATCAAGTAGTGCGTAACTCTTCGGCTCTCAGATCGCTCAGCTGGAGTGTCCTTCTTCAGCCCCTGAGCATCGACCACACACTCGCCAAGGGACTTCTACCTGGCTGCCCGCCTTCTCTCCCTCTCGGCTTCCTCTGCCTCCTGCCTTTCTCTCACCATTCATCTCTTTAACCTTCATTCTTACAGTCTATCTTTCTTTCTCTCTTTCTTTTTCCTCCCAATCAGTCTCCCTTTCCATCTTTTTCCTATTTACCTGGCTCTCCATATGCCTCTGTGGGTGCAGCACCTCAATTGCACAACACAAAAGGCCAATGAAGCAAATGAGACAGACCACACCCTCATGTGCAGGTACATCTAGCCCAATTTACCTCACCAACCTCCTATAACTGTGTGAGCACACATACCCACGGAGATCAAGTCAGCCATTCAATTACTTATTTATTTAAAAATGGGACACTAAATTGTTAAGCCACCGGCCCACTCTACCACACCTATACATAATAATATCACCCAAATAACTCTATTATCTTTGCTGATTTCTTAAAATTGACACCATCATCCCATGAAAACAACCAGGTGCTGAAGCAAGTCCATAAGGACTTTGAAATGGAATAAACCTTCATGCATGATAAATGCAGTGAAGTCTCAGTTGTCTTCATGAAGTAGTACTTGATGACAGGCACTTTGAAGGTCCAGTATTGAAAATACATTTGCACCTCTTAGTTTTTCAAATATTTCCTCTATATTTGGTAATAGATAACTGTTAATTACAATTGCTTTGCTATGCTCACACAAATCAACACATCAACAAAGAATTCCCCCAATTTTCTTTATTGCCACTTCAATTGGTGAAATCCATTTAGATGACTGCACTTTTTAATTACATCTTGTTCTACTAACTTATTTATCTCCTCTGAAACAGCATTTCTAATTGAGAAAGGTATACATCGCAATTTCTGTTGAACTGGTTTCACATTTGCTCGTATTTTTACTTTATGCAGAAAATCTTTTGCACAGCTCAGACCACTGTTGTCAACTGATAGTGTGATTGCTGACATTGGCTGCACTGAAGTAAGTGGCCATGTAGTAATGCAGCCACCCATTAATCCATCCATCCATCCATCCATCCATCCATCCATCCATCCATCCATCCATCCTCCAACCAGCTATATCCTAACTACAGGGTCATGGGGGTCTGCTGGAGCCAATCCCAGCCAACACAGTGTGCAAGGCAGGAAACAAACCCCGGGCAGGGTGCCACCACAGGGCGTGCACACACACACACACACACCAAGCACACACTAGGGACAATTTAGAATTGCCAATGCACTTAACCTGCATGTCTTTGGACTGTGGGAGGAAACCGGAGTACCCGGAGGAAACCCATGCAGACACGGGGAGAACATGCAAACTTCACGCAGTAGCGCTACCACTGCGCCACCATGCCACTCCCACCAATTAATTTGCATATTAAATGCAGCAAAAAGATCACCAGCCAGTATAGGTGTTTCTTCCTTTACTACATAAAACTCAGCATCCACACTATTGGGCTTGTATATTACAATCACTGGCAGGCATCCTAAAACAGGAGTTTGTCTCTTAGGTAACTAACTAGTCGCCATTTTGTTTCTGTAAGTAATTCTTTTGTGAAAAAATTAGAATAAACAGAAACTGCTGAATCTGTATCAAGCATCAGGGTAACTGGAATTTCTTCTTTATCTGATACATTAGTAACAGAAACAATGCACATGATCTCGTCTGATATATTAATGTTGTTGTTTTCTACTTACAACACCATAACTTCAGGAGTACTTACTTCATGTACATCTGTATATTTTGCACTGTGGAAAAAATCTTTGGAAAATGGCTTTGCTTTTAACATTTACAACCCTGTGCATCTTTAGCAGGGCACCCCACTTAATATACTTTCTTAAATAACTCATGGGTGGGGTGGGTTTTCTTCATAATCTATAAATGAAAATTTATAAAAAATTTTATGAAAAAGTCTTTATCCTTTATTGTTGCCTATTTGTTTTTTGACATCAATAAAAATTGATTTAAAAACTTGTTGATTGCAGACTGACTGAATTGACAGATTCTATTTGTTTATGTTTTTTTGGGGATGGCAAATTAGCAGTAATTACTATAATTAATTTATGTTTAAAACCCATGTTGTACTTTTAACTTCCTGGACTATACTAGCTGGCTTCTTAAATTTTTTGATTACAAACTAGTATTTGATATTGATACAAATGTGGTGGTGAACTCTGTTCCTTACTACATTGCACCCCAATATCTATCTTAACTATAGATAAATTCTGCAATTACCTTAATCTATCAAAATCTTTCTGCCTTCTTCACATATTCTATGAAAAATGGTCTTTTTCTCCAATTTTGCCTCCTCACCCATTTCCGATCAGAAGCATCTCATTTTTTAATTAAAACATATCCTTGGTCATGCCCCACAATTGATATTTAGTATTTTATAATTTAGTATCCCCTCCTTTAACCGTCACCTTATCGTGGTGGAGGGGTTTGCGTGTCCCAATGATCCTAGGAGCTCTGTTGTCCGGGGCTTTATGCCCCTGGTAGGGCCACCCAAGGCAAACTGGTCCTAGGTGAGGGATGAGACAAAGAGCGGTTAAACAAACCTCCTATGAAGAAAAACCATTTTGGACGGCGTTTTCCCTTGCCCGGACGCGGGTCACCAGGGCCCCACTCTGGAGCCAGGCCTGGAGGTGGGGCTCGATGGCGAGCGCCTGGTGGCCGGGCCTGCACCCATGGGGCTCGGCCGGGCACAGCCCGAAGAGGCAACGTGGGTCCCCCTTCCCATGGGTCACCACCTATGGGAGGGGCCAAGGAGGTCGGGTGCAGTGTGAGTTGGGTGGTGGCCGAAGGCGGGGACCTTGGCGGTCCGATCCTCGGCTACAGAAACTGGCTCTTGGGACGTGGAATGTCACCTCTCTGAAGGGGAAGGAGCCTGAGCAAGTGCGCGAAGTTGAGAGGTTCTGGCTAGATATAGTCGGGCTCACCTCGACGCACAGCTTGGACTCTGGAACCAATCTCCTTGAGAGGGGCTGGACTCTCTACCACTCTGGAGTTGCCCCCAGTGAGAGGCGCCGAGCAGGTGTGGGTATACTTATTGCCCCCCAACTTGGAGCCTGTACATTGGGGTTTACCCCGGTGGACGAGAGGGTAGCCTCCCTTCGCCTTCGGGTGGGGGGACGGGTCCTAACTGTTGTTTGTGCGTATGCACCGAACAGCAGTTCGGAGTACCCACCCTTTTTGGAGTCCCTGGAGGGGGTGCTAGAGGACATACCTTCTGGGGACTCCCTCGTTCTGCTGGGAGACTTCAATGCTCACGTGGGCAATGACAGTGAGACCTGGAAGGGCGTGATTGGGAGGAATGGCCCCCCTGATCTGAACCCGAGCGGTGTTTTGTTATTGGACTTCTGTGCTCGTCACGGATTGTCCATAACGAACACCATGTTCAAGCATAGGGGTGTTCATATGTGCACTTGGCACCAGGACACCCTAGGCCTCAGTTCGATGATCGACCTTGTGGTCGTGTCGTCGGACTTGCGGCCACATGTCTTGGACACTCGGGTGAAGAGAGGGGCGGAGCTGTCAACTGATCACCACCTGGTGGTGAGTTGGCTTCGATGGTGGGGGAGGATGCCGGTCAGGCGTGGTAGGCCCAAACGTGTTGTGAGGGTCTGCTGGGAACGTCTGGCAGAGCCCCCTGTCAGAAGTAGCTTCAACTCCCACCTCCGGCAGAACTTCGACCACATCCCGAGGGAGGTGGGGGACATTGAGTCCGAATGGGCCATGTTCCGTGCCTCTATTGTTGAGGCAGCTGACCGGAGCTGTGGCCGTAAGGTGGTCGGTGCCTGTCGTGGCGGCAATCCCCGAACCCGCTGGTGGACACCGGCGGTGAAGGATGCCGTCAAGCTGAAGAAGGAGTCCTACAGGACCCTTTTGTCCTGTGGGACCCCGGAGGCAGCTGATAGGTACCGGCAGGCCAAGCGGAATGCGGCTTTGGTGGTTGCTGAGGCAAAAACTCGGGCTTGGGAGGAGTTTGGGGAGGCCATGGAGAATGACTTTCGGACGGCTTCGAGGAGATTCTGGTCCACCATCCAGCGTCTCAGGAAGGGGAAGCAGTGCAGTGTCAACACTGTATATGGTGGGGATGGTGCGCTGCTGACCTCGACTCGGGACGTTGTGGGTCGGTGGGGGGAATACTTCGAAGACCTCCTCAATCCCATTAACATGCCTTCCAATGAGGAAGCAGAGCCTGGGGACTCAGAGGTGGGCTCCCCCATCTCTGGGACTGAGGTCACCGAGGTGGTCAAAAAACTCCTTGGTGGCAGGGCCCCGGGGGTGGATGAGATACGCCCGGAGTTCCTCAAGGCTCTGGATGTTGTAGGACTGTCTTGGCTGACACGCCTCTGCAACATCTCATGGACATCAGGGACAGTGCCTCTGGATTGGCAGACCGGGGTGGTGGTCCCCCTCTTTAAGAAGGGGGATCGGAGGGTGTGTTCCAACTACAGAGGGATCACACTCCTCAGCCTCCCTGGAAAAGTCTATTCAGGGGTCCTGGAGAGGAGGGTCCGTCGGATAGTCGAGCCTCGGATTCAGGAGGAACAGTGTGGTTTTCGTCCTGGTCGCGGAACAGTGGACCAGCTCTATACCCTTAGCAGGGTCCTGGAGGGTGCATGGGAGTTTGCCCAACCAGTCTACATGTGTTTTGTGGACTTAGAAAAGGCATTCGACCGTGTCCCTCGGGGAATCCTGTGGGGGGTACTCCGAGAGTATGGGGTACCGGCCCCCCTGATAAGGGCTGTTCAGTCCCTGTACGATCAGTGCCAGAGCTTGGTCCGCATTGCCGGCAGTAAGTCGAACCCGTTTCCAGTGAGAGTTGGACTCCGCCAGGGCTGCCCTTTGTCACCGATTCTGTTCATAACTTTTATGGACAGAATTTCTAGGTGCAGCCAGGGTGTTGAGGGGGTCCGGTTTGGTGGGCTCAGGATTGGGTCACTGCTTTTTGCAGATGATGTTGTCCTGTTTGCTTCATCAGGCCGTGATCTTCAGCTCTCTCTGGATCGGTTCGCAGCTGAGTGTGAAGCGGCTGGGATGAGAATCAGCACCTCCAAATCCGAGACCATGGTCCTCAACCGGAAAAGGGTGGAGTGCCCTCTCAGGGTTGGTAGCAAGATCCTGCCCCAAGTGGAGGAGTTCAAGTATCTCGGGGTCTTGTTCACGAGTGAGGGAAGAATGGAGCGTGAGATCGACAGGCGGATCGGTGCGGCATCCGCAGTAATGCGGGCGTTGCATCGGTCTGTCGTGGTGAAAAAGGAGCTGAGCCGCAAGGCGAAGCTCTCAATTTACCAGTCGATCTATGTTCCTACCCTCACCTATGGTCATGAGCTATGGGTAGTGACCGAAAGAACGAGATCGCGAATACAAGCGGCTGAAATGAGTTTCCTCCGCAGGGTGTCTGGGCTTTCCCTTAAAGATAGGGTGAGAAGCTCAGTCATCCGGGAGGGGCTCAGAGTAGAGCCGCTGCTCCTCCGCATCGAGAGGAGTCAGATGAGGTGGCTCGGGCATCTGATCAGGATGCCTCCTGGACGCCTCCCTGGTGAGGTGTTCCAGGCACGTCCAACCGGGAGGAGGCCCCGGGGAAGACCCAGGACACGCTGGAGGGACTATGTCTCACGACTGGCCTGGGAACGCCTTGGGATTCTCCCGGAAGAGCTAGAAGAAGTGGCCGGGGAGAGGGAAGTCTGGGCATCTCTGCTCAAGCTGCTGCCCCCGCGACCCGACCTTGGATAAGCGGGAGACAATGGATGGATGGATGGATAATTTAGTATTTTATAATAACAAATATTTTTGTGAACAGTTCACTATCACTTAAATTCAGTTGACAATCATTGTATATCCATCCATCCATTTTCCAACCTGCTGAATCTGAACACAGGTTCACAGGGGTTTGCTGGAGCCAATCCCAGCCAACACAGGGCACAAGGTAGGAACCAATCCCGGGCAGGGTGCCAACCCACCGCAGATCATTGTATATTACAGGAAGCAATTAAGGACTTTATTAATAAATTTTATTCTCTTCCCATCAAGCCCAATTTAAGGCCTAAGTGATCACTGACCTTAAATGTAAGGTCTCTGTGCTAGAATCAATGAACCTCTCATGTTTGACACAGAACAAGAATAATCCACTTCCAATAACAGAGCTGAACTAAATTCATCATTACTCCAAAGGGCAGAATATTAAATACACTATTATGTACTTGGTGTCAAACCTAGAAAATGACTAGCTCTAAGAATCAAGAAATAACATTCTCCTACATTTATTCCCTCTATTAAAGTATTAAAGTAATTTATCCCACTTCTCTAATGACCCCAGGATAAAAGAAAGAATTTTCTAAATGTTATTGCAAACTACTTTCAGAACAATATATCGGCCCCTTCTCTGAAACTGAGAAATTTTTAAACAAAGTACTTTTTACATGTCATACTGAGTAGGAAGCCTCTCTTTTCCATGCTCCTATAAATGAATCGAAAGAGATAGTGGACACAGGTAAAGGACTGATAGGACCGATGGACTCCCATTTAAACTAATTTTCAGCCATTGGAAATGACTATCAAACGTCTTTTAAATCTGATTTCAGAAATCACCTTATCTGGTGAATTAAATACAAGAATAAACATGGAACTTACTCTGCTCTTAAAACAAGGTAAGGGGCCTACTTTATGTCAAACTTTCCTTCCTTTCTCACTCATAAACAATGCAATTAAATTGCTAGCTAAGGTTCTTGCTTGTCAACTACAGAAAGTCACACACTTTTTTAATTTTGATTTCGTGCACCCACTTTTTGATATGAATGTCACAGACTTGTTAATTATTTACGTCACGCATCTACTTTTTAATAGTTAGTTCACACACTCATTTTTTGATCTTTATTTCGTGTATTCATTTTTTGATAAATAATGGCTTTATTTTTTCTGTTTGTATTTTATGCACTATTTTTATTTTATGCAGTTTTTTTGTTATTTTGTTACTTTTTTATGCAATGATTTTTATTTTTTGGAATCTTTTTTTGCCCTTTAAGGCCACTGTATAACCCATTGGAAAACAGTACCTTAGTAAAAAGGAAACAAATATTTAAAAGTAATTCTCCCTCTTCTATCTATCCATCCATTTTCCAACCCACTGAATCCAAACACAGGGTCATGGGGGTCTGCTGGAGCCAATCCCAGCCAACACAGGGCATAAGGCAGGAACCAATCCCAGGCAGGGTGCCAACCCACCGCAGGACACACACAAACACACCCACACACCAAGCACACACTAGGGCCAATTTAGAATCGCCAATCCACCTAACCTGCATGTCTTTGGACTGTGGGAGGAAACCGGAGCGCCCGGAGGAAACCCACGCAGACACGGGGAGAACATGCAAACTCCATGCAGGGAAGACCCGGGAAGCGAACCCAGGTCCTCAGATCTCCCAACTGCGAGGCAGCAGCGCTACCCACTGCACCACCGTGCCACCCTCCCTCTTCTATAAGATGTTTATTTATACAATTACAAATAAAGGTAATCAGATTTTCCAATAATAACATTAGTAAGAGTTCATCATATACTGTACCCTTCAAATGGAAAACTGCTTACATGGTTAACAAAATGAAATATTTATTTACCACATTCTGCTTTTCACACATATGTAAGACACTATATTCTCTTGTGTTAGGTGTTGTTCCAGAAATCCCAACTATCAATATCCCCAATTCAAAATGCTGTACTGACTATATCATTTTCACAATAAGTTTCATCTGATGAGCCTCACCCTCTCTGTTAACTCATGAATATATTCACTTTGCTACTGTGGTTTGATTGTGTTCATTTTATCCTCCTCTTCTTTGGATTTTGGGTTACCTCAAAATATTTACTCCTGTTGTCTCAGGCTGGAATAGGGTGGGATAGGTTGAATTGGGCTCTTTCTATCATGTTTGTTAATTGCCATACAACATTTCCTGTTAATTTGTTTTTGATTTTAAGAAAAATAGATTATATATATATGTATTGTCACAAAAATGTTTGGGGCAAAATGGCTGCAAAATGGGTAAATTGTTGTGAGATGATCACAGGTTAAATGCATTGGATAAGCATCGAATTGGGAGACTTGATTAAGTCGATGGAATTCATTGCAAAACCTCCAACTCCTGTCAGGCTTACTAACCAAAACTTTTGGGCTGGACCAGGGACTATGACTTTCCTCTATAACTCCTAGTTTCAGCATGCGCTTGATTTCAAGCTCCACTTCTGCCTTCTTTGCCTCTGGAAGACGATAGGGGTGCTCTTGAACAATAATCCTGGGCTCTGTTACAATGTTTTGTGCAATCAGAGAGGTCCTTCCTGGTTTGTCACTCACTACCTCCGGGATGGATAGGATAGCTGCTTTAAGCTCCTGTCTCTGTCTAGTGTTTAATTCAGTAACAAAGTTAAGGATATTTTTCTGAGCAAAGAATGAGAGGGGCTGAGCAGAGAAGGGGTCATGATCCCTTTCCTTCCACGGCTTCAGGAAGTTTACATGGTATACCTGCTCACTCGGCAGATGATTGGGTTGCTTCACCAAATAATCAACGAGACCTTTCCTCTCCTTAACTTCATTGGGGCCTTGCCAACGGGCTAGCACTTGAGAATGGGAGGTAGGAACTAAAACCATGACACGAACCCCCGGATGGAATTCTCGGGAAGTCATTCCATGGTCGCAACAGTGGCCTGTGCTGCTTGCACCTCTTCCATGTGAGTTTTTAATATGGGTTAAATTTTTCCAAATCTATCGCGGAACTGCGTGATATATTTTAATATATTTGTAGAGGGAAGAGCCTCTCTGTCCCATCCATCCTTAAAAATATCCAATATACCCCGCGGTCATCATCCATACAATAATTCAAAAGGTGAGAACCCCATAGATGCTTGTGGAACTTCCTGATAGGCAAAGAGAACGAGGGGAAGGAGCTGATCCCAGTTCCTCCCGTCCCCGCTGACCACCTTGCGAAACATTTGCTTGAGACTTTGATTAAATCGTCGGTTTGAGAATGATACACTGCGGTCCTTAAGTGCTTTTTTTAAGTAACTTGGTCATCTCGAAGAACGTCTCCGAGGTAAAAGGCGTCCCTTGATCTGTAAGGACTTCCTTAGGGATGCCGGCTTGTGCAAAGACTTCTATTAGTTCCAGTGCGATAGCCATAGACATGGCTGAGCACAAAGGAACAGCTTCTAGATATCGGGTCGCATAATCCACGAGAACTAATATATATTTATGTCCTTGGGCTGAGGGCTCTAGGGGTCCTACTATATCTACCACAATCCTTTCAAAGGGGACATCAAGCAAGGGGAATGAGACGAGCTTGGTCACTCCTAGGAATTTGCCACAATTGACACTCTGGACAAGAGATACAAAAATGGCGAACTTCCTCATTAATTCCCAGCTAATATAATCAGAGCTTAATACGCTATAGTGTTTTTTTGGTGCCTAAATGGCCTCCTAGGAGGTGGGCATGAGCAAATTCACAGACCTGCTGCCGGTAGGTTCGTGGGATTAACAACAGCTTTCGCACCTCCTCCTCATGCTCCGCAACCTGATATAATAGATCATTTTCTATCACAAAGTGAGGACCCTGTGGCATGGGCTGATGAGTGTGTTGACCATTGACTAGTACCACTGCATTTCTCACAAGTTTCAGGGAGTTATTGTTCCACTGCTTCCCTTTTGAAAGAAGCCAGTGTCTCTCTAAAATGAAATTGCATCTCGGAGAGAGGGTCCGGTCTGACCTCAAGGGGCAGGGAATCCTCTCGGCTCGTCAAGGCATGGGGTGATGACATTCTGCCTGCAACAGTCCAGGAATCTCTCATCCGCCTCTTGGACTTCCGTATCTCTCTCCGCTGGCTGATTACACGGCGTGAGACATTCCCATCTATAACTAGGCCTAAATTATGATCGAGAGTAGTTAGTACTATTGTTAGACCAGTCCCGCCCTAGAATAACCGAAAAAGGTGGATTGGAGAGGATCACTACGGGGAATTTTTTTAGCGATCCTCCATGACTGATGAAACATAGGGTGGTTTTATATTTTCAGATTTCTCCTTGTATATATGTTATACTGGTCTTTACTTTAATCCACTGTTGTGGTAGTACATATCGGCGATCAAAAATGGAAATGTTGCCGCTGGAATCAAGGAGTGCTTCAACTTTAAATCCATTAACAATCACTACTCCTGTATGTGATATCGTCAGGGGGTTTGTAAGTGCATACAACCCTCCCCTCTCTCTCCACCCGCATTCCTCCTCATTTCTGAGTAAGTTGAACGCCCAGGGGTCTGGGAACTTCAGAACAGGCTCCAGCTCGTAAGGAAGAGGCAGATTTTGTGGGACGTAATCCCCATAGTATCCACTAAAGTGTCAGAGGGGGATATTTTTTTTGTACACTGGGTGGTTCCATTAGGCACCCATTGTTGGGATTGGGGGTGATAAGTTAAAAGGCTGTCTGCAGGATGTAGGTATTTGCTGTATTGCAAAGGAGTCACCACTTTGAAGTTTATGGCTGGTTGAGATTACAAACAATACCAAGTTGTGATAACAGAACTGCTCCTTTCTTGGAAGATGTCTGTATTTACCTGACTTGGAAATATTGGTTTCTAATCAGCAGATCTGTACTCATTAATGGTCGGTAACAATACATTTTTGTTAACTTGTGTTTTAATTAATTGTTAAACCCAGGAAATTTAGATGTGCCATTGTTTAATCCGATTGTCCAGAACTGATAATGGCAGGGACTGAAGGAGATTTCAACTTCTGGGCAGGAGAAGGCAAGGAGAAGGAACGGTCCACTGAGAACCCTGCCAAGACACTCCGACAGAGCACAGGGGCTCGTAGGCAGACGAGGGTACCTGGCTGGCACGACGCTGACAGGGATTCAACGATTTGACACAACTTCTGTTGGGAAACGAGTGTCCGGTGAACAGAGTGCATCCGTGAACAGTTGAACAATTAAGTGTAGGGGTAACACAGTGCGCAAACTGGACTCTGCACCAGTAAAGGTTGTATCCTCCAATTCTTGTTTTTAATGGACTTTTGGAGTGTGGACTGTGTGTTTTCCTTTTAAAAAAAGGAAATTCATTCCTGATATGTTTAGATTTTGTTATGTTCATTTATCTTTTTTATGTACTTTATAATGTCTTGTGTAATAGAACTTACTGTTACTTTTTTTCTGAAATTACTGTTGTGTCTTTCATTGTGTGTTTACTCACCGCCTCATTTTCATTTTATCTGAATTAGGGTGTGTTCTAACATCTGTTACATTCACAACAGTGACTCACCTCATTTAAATTTATCTTGGTGATTATCATTTTTTTTCTGCTGTCTTACCATTTTAATTTGCATTTTATTTTTTTGTTTTTAAGTGTTGTCCATTTTTGCTCTCTTTCTTGTTTTCTCTGGTTGCACGGATTGAAGCTCTGACTAAATAACCACTCTCAGGCACTGCAGTCATTAGGGTCACAGTTATCTGAAAAGTCTGCTTTTATATACTGATTTGCTATTTGCCATTCTACACAGCATTAAGAAGTTAAAGCCATTGTTCCCTCACCTTCCTTTCTGCTCTTTTCTAAATATTCTGTGATTTTTTTAATGTTCTGTTTCATAATCTTGACTTTGGAATTTATACTGTCGACTGTGTGTGCATAGGGAAAAGCTTAAGGGCTCTGGTGATAGTAATTACCCCTCGCTCCAGGGGTTGGTGCTGTGTGCTAATGCCTTTTCTCTTTCTCCCTCTGCACACTGAAGGACTAATGGCTATACCATCAGTGACATTATTTCTGGTGTACCGCCCACCTGGACCTGCTTCTTCCTGCTGGAAGGACTCGTAACCAGAAGACCATCTTCAGGATTGGACTTTTATCTGAAAAGATGTTATCACAATTGTTCTAAACTCATTACACTTATACAGGTTCTATACTTTGGTGCCCCAACTATTTATTACCTTTTGTGTTTTTTATTATAGTAGTATAGTTGGGAGGATTACTCATGTTGCAAAGAAGACAAAGCAACAAAATGTAGCAATAATTATCCACGCCATGGCAGCAGAAATCCAGGGACTCAGATTCCAGGTTGGGGAACAACAGACTCAGCTTGCCAGGGCATAGGTATATAATCAGGCACGTGTCGCCCTCAAAAAGGAGAGACTAATGGCTGATGATTCGCTGCCATTACATCCAGATGATAATATTGAGTCATATTTTACTAGTAATTGAGCATACTACTATCCGTCATCACTGGGAGTGCATGCAGTGGGCACACATACCGGCAGTGTTCTTCAGGGGAATGGCTCAGTGAGCTTTTTATGACCTTGATGAGCAGGTTGCTGAAGATTACAACTAACTCAAACCCAAGGTTCTGCTGAGGTATGGTATCAGTCTGGACTAGCACGTTAGGGCCTGTTGGGAGTGGAATTTTGACCCAGAGCTGCCAGTGTGCTCATAAGCTTATGAACTTTGGGACAGAGTCAGGCATTTACTCAAATCAGACCCCAGCAGCTCTAAGAAGGGGGTCAAACTGGTCATCTGCAATGTTTTGGTAAAAGCCATACCCAACTTTCTCACCTGTCCGGTCTGGTGACAAGAGGATAAGACTTTGGATGCCCTCCTTTTCAGCCCTTGAGCAAGACCTGGTGGCCTCTCAAGTCAAGCGTTTAGAATGGTCTGCTTATCAACTTAAGGCCAGGTTTATACTCCTGCTATGCAAGCTTTGTTCTTTTTATACTTGTGCGTGTACTTTATGTAAATCTGGAAGAATCCACCAGGTGGCAGTGCAAGATATTATCATGGTGAGAACAGGTTCGACTTTGCTGTGTAGTGAATTACATGGAACACCCATTAAATTCCGATGATACCTTACCGCAGTATCTCTGAAAAGGATGTTTAATGATTAAATCCATCAATCCAGGGATGTGTCCATTCCAGCAAGCACTGGGCACGAGGCAGAAACAATCCCTGGACGGGGCATCAGCTCATCGCAAGTTGAATACAAGCACACACATACACTGGAGTCATTTTTTGTGGCACCAAATCCCCAAATCTGCATTCTTTGGAAGGAAACCGGAGCACAATGTGGAAACCCAGCAGGAAAACATGTAAACTCCAGGCAGGGAATACCAGCGATGTGACTCCCTGTGAGGCAGCAGTGCTACTGCTCCGCCACCGTGTCACCCCCATGTGTGTAATTATTAACAGTATTCATTATTTAAACTAAATTAATGATTTACCTGTAAAACGTAACATACATACTTTAATCCATTTCATCATGAAAGTGATATCAAGTATAAATCTAAGGATTCTAAATGTGCAGAGAGTTATAATGTCATACATTTAATGTGTTCTGTGTGGTGATCTATTGCTGTTTGGTGTGGCTGTCGGGTCAGGAGGAAGCCCCAGAAAAAAAAGACGGCACAAAAGATGGTATGTGAGACTTTTAAAATGTATCGTATCATTACGATCGGGGATATGCGAGGCTTGAATATAAAAGCACCAAGAATTCATCTGTATGTTGGCATTTTGCTTCACCACATCGAACCATTCATCAAACATCGAAGAGCGCACATTGATCCCGTAGGATCCGCATAGAGGCTTTCTGCCACATTGTGGTATAGCGGGTCCACAGCTCATGTCAAAAGGCCACTTTTTAAAATAAATAATTGCCGCACTCTCAGCTTAGCGAGGGGGCGTGGTGTGTGTGTGGCCGTGCGGTTCCCGGTGAGTTGGCAAACTCTAGCCTCTTCTAAAAGGTTCCCGGGGAGTTCGTGATGCGGGCAGTTCTCACTTAAGTGCACAGGTGAGGAGTCGTCCGCATCCGTAATTTTTCCTGGGCGCTGCTGATTGCCACAGCTGATCCGAGAGACTAGCGAGAGGCGGCTAACAGGGGAAGAGGAAGAAAAGAAAAAGAAAGATACGGAGGTTGCAGGAGTGAGGAAGAAGGCAGGAAGCAGAGAGAGGAGAGCCGGTGCGAGAGAGAGTGAGCGAGCGCAAGCTCACAGGCAGCTGGATAGTTGAACCCTAGTGGGGTGTTTGGCTGACACCTAGGTAAGTCGATTGTGGTCACTCCTGCTGAGCATTCTGTGAGGAGCGGGAGTGACCAGATGAAGGATGACTTGTTGCGGAATGACAGCGGGAGTTGGGAGGCTTGGGAGATGGATTCCCCAATGTGAGTGTCCTGGCCATTGGGGGAACCTAAGTCTCAGTCTGGAGAGTGCTAAACTGAAACCAGGGATCAGGAAGCCTCCAGATCAGAACGGAGAGAGAAGGTCAGCTGCAGGTAGAGCTGCAGGTAGAGAAGCAGGGGAGCTGCCAGGTAAAAAGAAGGCACAAGGCTTTGTTTTTAAAGAGACTGCTTCCAACCGTTTTTAACCTTGTTTTAAAGGATTTATTTATTGTTTTTTTTAACCTTCATGTTTAAATTTTAATGGATTATTTATTTATGGACATTTGATGCACTGCACTTTATTTTGAACACCTTGTTTTGTTTGCACCATCCACTTGCTTTGTTGTGCCTCACTGCCAAGCTCTTCGGTGACATTACCGATGGTGTCAGGTTCAAGAGCTCCCAGCAGTCGGATGGGAGCACTCTGACGTCACATTACAACTTTTATCACACTGCGCCCCCTGACTTTTTGCTAGTACTGCAACTGTCGCATGTGTTGCGTTAATTTCTGAGGACGCGTCAAATGAACACTGGGAATTCGTGGCAGGCAAGATGCGTGCGCGCCTGCGTTTTGAGCGTGGAGAATAAACGAGCCCTAAGACACAGACAGGACATGTCACCACTCCGTAACCTATCCACCATGAGACAGAACCATTGGTAAAACCAAAGAAAACATGCATCCCTTTCGCACTGTTACAAGTGTGGGGAGTTGGACCATACAATTCCAAACTGTCCCTGCTTCCATGAGACAATGGTTGTGGTCAATGAGTACAAGGTGTTAGCACTTGTAAATTCCAGCAGCAACATTTCTACTGTATTATTGCACACCATTATGCTCTTCAACTACAAAGGGACTCGGGATTGACCAGTCTAACATGTATTAATGGGGAAACTCACTGGTACAAGTGCACCTGTTGTATAATAACTTACCAAGGGACAACCCATAAATTCAGGATGTCTGTCATATGCAGCCTACCTTATTCAGTGATAGTGGGGTGAGAATGGTGACAAAACAGAAGCAGAGAAGCACGAACCACCCAGAGTAAAGCACTGGGCCTTATTATAGATGGTGAAAGCCCGTCTCAAGTGGTTCTCAACTCTGCGCTTTTACCCAGCTGCAGAGCTGAATCACATGGTTACCCAGTATGCCATGACCGTTGTAATGCCGGCTCGCATAGAAGCCTCCACAGAAATGGAAAATGAGGCATCATGGATTGTCACTCCACCAACTGGGGTCGTCCTCTTGGATTTGCATTTTCAATTTTGGCAAACTAGCCTCTTGTAAAAGAAGAACGATGGAATGATGATTCCTTAAAATTTGTCAATAATGCAGTATTGTATAGTGTAGTCAAACATGAGGATGAAGTGAAATCACTGTTGTTAGTTCTGCAAACGTATCAGCAGCAGGTTTACAAATTAGCATATGCCCACATCCTAGGTTCCCATCTGTGAGCAGAGAAAATGTTAGAATGAATTAAACTAAATTCCTGTATCCTGAACTCTATGTTATGCTCAAAATGTAAAATGAAACTGTCACAAAATCCTGGTCTCAAAATGAAAACAAAATCAAATCAAGAAAACAAATAAATAAAAACAAGCAAAAATTCCAAAATATCAAAAAGTTCCATCTATTATCCAACCCGCTATATCCTAACTACAGGGTCATGGGGGTCTGCTGGAGCCAATCCCAGCCAATACAGGGCACAAGGCAGGAAAAAAACCCCGGGCAGGGCGCCAGCCCACCACAGGGCACGCACACACACACCCACACACCAAGGACAATTTAGGATTGCCAATTCACCTAACCTGGATGTCTTTGGATGGAAACCCACAGACATGGGAGAACATGCAAACTCCACGCAGGGAGGACCCTGGAAGCAAACCCGGGTCTCCTTACTGCGAGGCAGCAGCGCTACCCACTGCACCACCATGCCTCCCTATCAAAAAGTTCCAAAACAAAAACATACTTATAACATTTTAAAAAATGAATGCAAAAAAGAGAAAGCAAAATTATACTGAAATTAAACAAACCAACAAAAATCCATTATCCATTGACTAATGGTATAATTAAACTAATCCTAACAGTTTTCATGAATTTTAGTTGGGGTTATTGTTGGAGGCCAAGAAACAGTTAAAAGTGTTTTTATATTTAAAGTAACGGTAATTATGTGGTTTCCATTCTGATAAATTACTATACTGTAACCAAGCAGTTGTGGTTACTTTGGGCATTAGTAAACAATGTGTTACCCCTTTAAGAGTGTGATGTGCTGCTTGTAGGCATGAGTGTGCACAGCAGGAAGTGTCTTCAGCATGCATGCCACTGTGACATGCAAAGTGATATGGGAGAAAGTTTGTTCAAAGTTTACTGTTGTATGATGCTATGGCATATTTGCAGGCAGGTTACTCATATAATACAAAGAGAATGGAAATATGCCAGAGATGAATGCAGCTGTTAGCTAAGGTGCTTTTGGTGCTGCAGCTGTTCTCTTTTCCAGGTGCTGTCAGAATATGCACAAGTATGGGAGGTAGAAGATTATTTAGGGCTACAATTTAAATGTTCTGTTGTTAAGCAGGTCACACTTGTGGTGCTCCGGCATATATGGGATCTAGTGGTGGTGGGGCTTTTCAATTGCCAGATTGCTGGAATTCCTTTTTAAACTCTGAGATAATATTGTTTTAGTAGAATAAACCAGTCAGTGTTTAACTAGAAGAATTCTCCCCATTTCTCCTGCACAGCCTAAGAAATCCTTTCTTACAGACATACACATAGTAAAAAAGAGAAAATCAAGAATGTATAATGAAAAGGAAAAACAAATAAATGTAATATAAAAATAATACGTCTAGTGAATTCAAGTGACTTTATTGTAATACCATCCATACACAGTATTCATACAGTGGTATGAAATAACCTTTCCCAGGATCACGGTGCAACAAGAAGTGCAAGACAAGTAAAATACTATACTATACTATACTATACTATACTATACTATACTATACTATACTATACTTTTTTATAGCACCCTTTTTTAGGAGTTGCACAGTAAATTTTGTTATACTGGATATGTGAAATGACAATACAGACAATAATAATAGGTAAATAAAAAAATAGGCAATACATTGAAATACATAGCTAATAACAGTAATACATAAATAACAACTAATAATAAAAATAACAGTTGCAATAAATATATTGAATATAAAAAAATACTAGGGGCATTTGGGTTGGGGGGCAGACTAGAGTTTAGAGTCTGGACAGAGAAGGGGTAGAAGCTGTTGCAGACCCTGGTAGAACCTTTTTGGATACTAAAGTAAATTCTTCCAGATGTAAGTGGGGCGAAGACTATGGGAAGAGTGGGAGTGGCCATCCACAATGCTGTAGACTTTGCAGGCGTAACACTTAATAAAGATGTCTTTAATGGGGGGTATAGTGGTCTCAATGATCTTTTCTGCTTTGTGAACTATCCAATATAGAACCTTGCGGCCAGAGAAACCTCAGCTCCCAAACCACACCGTGATGCAGCTGGTCAGAGCGCTCTTGATGGTACTCTTGTACAATGTGTCAAAAATGGGGGAAGGTAGCCTTACCATCCTCAGGCTCTAAAGAAAGTGGAGACACTGGTGCACCTTTTTGGCTATGAAGGTGGTGTTAATTGACCAAGTAAGGTCAGCTGCTGAGTATACATCAAGGAATTTGGAGCTTTGATGGCATCACCACTGCAGACAGGTGGCATGGTCTTATAGTCTGTGATAGCTTGTGTTATGTGTCTCTGATGTCCTGTAAGAAGCTATGAATTTTCTTGCCATACTCTTGCTTAGCTGCTTTGATGTCCCAGTATAGGTTTGCCCTAGATGTCCTGAGTGCTACCTCGTCACCTGATCTAAACACAGCATTACAGGTTTTTAGCAGTGCATGTACAGTACCTCCAATGTCACCCGTGGTTTCTGATTAGCACCTGTACTGAGTCTTTGAGACAGTCAAGTCATCTATTCACTTGTTAATGTAGCCAGTGACTAATGTTGTATACTCCTCTAAGTTGATCTGCTGGCCATTGGTGGCAGCTACTTTAAACATGACCGAGTCCATGTGATCAAAAAATTCCTGCAGAGCTGAAACAGTTTCCTATGACCTCAGCCTGATCTGTTTAAGAATTGGTTTGGAATTTTTAAGTAGTGTTCTGTATGCAGGCAGTAGCATAACAGAAACATGATCAGAAAAACTGAGCTGTGGGAAGGGTATGGCCTTGTAAGGATCACCAGAGTTTGTACAAAAAAGATCTAGTTTGTTCTATCCCCAGGTTAGAGAGTTCATGTGTTGATAGATGTTAGGGAGAATGGTCTTTAAGGTCACATGACTAAAATCCTCCAGCCACAATAATAAAACCACCAGGATGCACAGTTTACAGCTCTGTCACAGTTCTATAAAGCATACTTGGTGCTTCTTTAAGATAAGCTCCCAGAAGGACTTAAACAGGCAGAATAATGATAACAGCAAACTCTTGTGGCAAGTAAAAAGGATGGCACTTTATAGTTAGATGTATCAGTCCTGGAAAGCAGTAGCATGACTTTACTGTAGCATTTCTGCACCAATTGTCATTCACATAAACACACAGATTACCTCCACATACCTTACTGGTTGCTGAAACAGCTCTGAAAGTGACTAGTCCATCTAAATGAATGGCTGCAACAGGAATGTTATTATGCAGTAACATTTTGGTAAAGATAAAAATGGAACAGTTCATTACCTCTGTCTTGGTTATCTATTGAAGTCTGAAGTGATCCAGGTTGTTGCCCATTGAGCGAATATATAAAAGCAGGATAGAAAGGAATTTATCTGATTTTCCTCTAGCATTGTGGACATCATTTCATTAACCTTGCTTCTGCAATCATTTACAATGATTATGGAAGTGGTGGATCTTTCTTCAGATTGTCAGTTCATGTATGCTGTGGTCTAGCAGATTGATCTCCATAGAATGCCACGGCTGCTCAACTGCTCCCTTAATGCTGGGAATATGTTGTACATTAAGCAGTGTTATCTGATATAAAGCAATGTACGGTAATGGTATGTTTTTCAGATGATATAGGCAGCACAATTCATATGAGAGACATTTAACATACATTTTGTACCAAATTTTTCGGACTTGGAGCAGCTGCAGTGTCTGCATGTTTTGTCATCTTGGTTTAGTTAAAAAGAAAATAAGGAAATACGCTGGTATATTGCATAGTGTGGACCCACCAGGCTGGACTCAACCCGAAACAGACAAGCATGGGACACAAGTTCGCTGCACACACAATTTACTTTTTTATTTTTTCCTCATGGGAAACGCCATCCCTGTTTCCAACAAGTCTCAGTACAGTCTCACAATCACAATACACAACTCTTCCTTTTATTTACCTTCTCCTACACTCTTCCGGTCAAGCTTTGTCTTCCTCCTCCTCCCGACTGTGGCTTTTTGAGTAGTGGCTGCTGGCTCCTTTTTTGCTGCACCCAGAAGTGCTCCAGGTGCTTGAATACCTAGTTTCTGACAGCACTTCCGGGTGTGGCAGAAGAACTGCCCAAAAGGGCTCAGCAGATCCTGCTGCAGCACCCCCTGGCACTGTCCGCAGATCCCAACAGGGCTGCACGAAACTCCAACTCCCATGGAGCTCTGTGAGTGTCAGAGGCACCGCTGCAACCCTGGGGGGCTGCCATCTAGTGGCATAGGGTAGGTAATGCTCTGGCCACACTTGCTCCCCTGGTACTCCCAGTGTGAAGGTGTCCTGACGGGGCAAGGGTCCCAGCCGTAAGCTACAATAGGAAGAATAATATATCATAAGATGACTATTTATATGAGTGAAAAGTGTACCAAATACAAAAATCATAGTGACATTTTAAATATTCATTAAACTTCATTGCTGCTAATAAATATAAACAAAAGAATACCTGTTGCGAAACTTTAAAAATCTACCATAACACACAAAAATCCCCTGCTGAAGTAATCATAACATCTCTGAAGACAAACTTACAGAAATATTGTGATTTTTCCAAACACACTAAATGAGTCCATAATTCAATCCATACCACACAAAATCTAATGTACATGTACCAAAGTATTCACATTTCATTCACACATATACACTCACACACTGACCCTAAATATGGCGCAAGTCCATCACAGAGCATTCTCACAACTACGGTATATCCAATTTAGAATAGTGTTTCTGTTTATTTGATTTATTTTCCTCAGTATTGTGTTTATGTTGCATTTTTCGTCCTTTAGCCATATGACAGGTATAATTATTGGTTAGTGTTGGTTGTAAGTATGCTAACATATTATAAATTTCACTAAATTGAGCTGAACTGAATTGAACTGGATTATCCTGAATGTTACATTGTTACTTTGAACCAAACTCCGGATTGCTTTGTAAAGCACCTTGTGAAGCTGTGCTTTGTGAAAGGTGCCATATAAAGTAAGTAATAATTAACTAATTGTTTTATTTGTGCCTCTTTTTAACTACAATATCTCCCAAACACTCAGGAGTTACACATAGTTGGTGCTGATTTGAACCAGTGGACTGAGTAGTGCCCTGCACACCTATCACCCAAAACAAAAACTATATAGAAAAAGAAAATAAATCATGAATCAAAAATGTATTTAAGAAAACAAGAAATATGCCTCAGATAAATGGGGTAAGCAGACTCCTTTTCTGTACTGTTGCTACCTCCACTGTGGTGTGGGTAATTGTGCTCATATTTAGCCTATATTACTGGGCCAAGTTATCACTAAGGGATGCATTTTCCATAAACAATTGATGTTAGTAAATAAAGAACAACATAATGAAAAGCACAAGTAAAGCACAAGGGTATTTTTGCAAGTGTTCCCCGAAGCCCTTTGTTATCTGACATTTAAAGAATGTGTTTCACTTAACTTCTTTGTTGGCCTCTCTCCAGCATCCGCATCATGTTGGGTCTTGATGACTTTAGCCGTTCCTTTACAGTATCAATATAAAACACAACTTGGGAATAGGTGGCTACCAAGATATTGGTCTTATCTTGCACCTACTGATGCATGCATGACAGAAGTACCAGGTCATTGACAAAGTCAAGATCATCGAGCTGCTTCAAAGAAGTCCACTGGATTCCATTACAAATCTGAGTTGTTGATAACTTCATAATGAAGTTGATCATGAGCAGGAACAGAAGCAATGGAAGTAGAGATCCTTGCCTAACTCTGGCTCTCTCTAGGCCTCAGTGAGTTGTCCATCATGGATGACTTTGCATGTCAACCTTTCATTTGAATTTTGAATAATGTTGATGTGTTTTCAAGGAACACCATAGTGTGTTAGTTACTTCCAGTGGAATTCCATGTCCACACTGTCAAACACCTTTTCAAAGCCAATGATGATCGATAATGTGGCAATCTGGTTCATACACAATACAGTCCTGTGAAAACCAGATCGCTGATCTCTTAATTGAGCATTGTTTTTGTCTCATTCTCAGTCCAGGATAATCCTGTTAACACAAGTGCTCCGGTCACATTAATGAGGGATCTTTTTCTGATGGTACTTGTTCCTCTACCAAGACATTCCTGAAGAGGAAGAAGAGCATCTCAGATGTAGTATCTACATTTGCTTGAAGTGTTTGTGAAGACTGTTCTGACTTTCCATTCCTCAGCTGTCTAATAGCTTTCTTAATTATATCTTTAGTTGGAATACAATAGTCTTTGTCTACGTCCTCTGCTGCTGGCTGTACATTTGATGGGTTCGAAGGCTCAGATCTGTTCAGTAGTTCTACAAAATGTTCCACCCATCTTATGCTTTGCTTGTCCCTCTTCTAACAGTGATTTTCCGTCCTTATCATTGACATGTTTTTCTGACTTGCTGTAATTTCCTGACAGCTTTCTGTAACAATTTCTTTATGTTTCCTAGTCTCACTGTGCCTTCTGCCTCTAATGCCAGTCCATTTACATTCAGTGCCTTTGTCTGCTCTAGTGCTATTCTGTGCACAATTTTTTTTATTACCATGTACTCTGTCTGTGCCCTGCTTTCTCTACTCTCATTCAACTATTATTCACCACTTATTTCTTCTCCCTCTTCTCTCATATGTTTGTTGTCTCCACTGAAATCCACAATTTATACAGGTGCTTTTTGGGGCTAAATACTTCCTAGCATGATAAAGCAAATGTCTGTCTAAACCTGGTCCACCTACTGACTGTTGTTGTCTTTTTCCATAACTTCTTGAAGTACTTTAAATGTGTTGCTTACTGCCACTCTAAATTCTTATAACTTGTGTGCATCCTTCAGATGTTCAACGTCATGCTTCTGATGACGAGACAATGTTCCGGTGCAGTCCTTCTTTAATTTAAGCTTCAGTTATGCCACTACCAGATGATGATCTGAAGCTACATATGCTCCTCTTCCCAAGTTCACATCCTATAGAGATCCTCTAAACATCTGGTTAATGCAGTCTATCTGGTTCTCAGTGGAGTAATTGTGTAATGCCCAAGTGACCTTGTGAATCCTCCATTGGGCAAATAAGCTGTCACCAATGACCAGGCTATTAAGAGCACAGAAGCCTGTCAATTTCTTTCCACTCTCATTTATGTTGTTGAGTCTTTTTTGGCTCATTATTTCCACATACCCAATGTTGTCCTTTCTAATCTTGGTGTTGAAGTCTCCCATCATGACATCTTTCTCTGGACAAGTGTCCAAAACAGTCCACAGTCTATTGCAGAGCTGATCCTTGACTTCTTCTTTACTGTCATTAGTTAGGTTAGTGCTTATCAGTGGATCATGTTCAACTTGATCATCTTGGATTGGAAGGATGCTGTGATGATTCTTGGACCATCCAATAAGTGCTTTCTGTGTTGTTTTTGACAGCATCAGAGCCACTCTTTGAGTGTGTGGGGTGTCTTCCTCCCAAGAGGAGTTGTTGCTGTCATTAGTGTGCTCATCAAGTCAACACCTTCCGAACCCCACTTTATTAATCCCCTCCTTACAACCTCCCCCTCCATACCCACCCTTCACCAGCTATATATTATCTTTAATATCTGTATTATCTAATCATTTTCCTGGCAGGTTGTCGAAAGCTTAGGAATAATTTTTTTTCTTGTACTAAGTTTTTCTTGGTCATATGTGACTAAATATAAAATCGTGGGGCGCTTATAAAAGAAATAATTTAATTCAATTAAAATGCATTCGTTAAAGTGAAATTTCTATCCAGGTTAACTATGGAAAAAGAATCACACATCATATAAAAGTTGTTCAAAGAATGTAGTATAATGGTTATAACTGGAGACATTTTCAAATTGTTTTTTTATTAATCATTTAACTTCATCCACTGAGCCAATATCGCCAAATCACTGAAAATAGTATTTCACCATATTTCTGTATAAATGATGTAAAATTTGTAAAATTAAAAAAGTTTGTGTACATTGGTCTTTGACCATTTAATTGAATGTCCAAGACACTAATCATTTAACCAATGCTACTTAACTGTTATATTGAAGTAATTTGACAAAACCTCAAGTATCAATTAATTAAAAATGTTTTTTAATCAATTTATCTACATTGGTCTTGAATCTTCGACTGTTTGACCGAAAGTCCAACACACTAACCACTCTACCAACACCGCTAACGTTACATACATATATGTGTTGTGTCTAAATGTTCTATATATGTTCGATCGCTAAAAGCATAAGTAAATGAGAATTAAAAATTAGACGTAATTAACGTACTGATCCCGAGTCAAAACTGATGAAATACAACGTTGTCGCCAGAGATGACACGTTTTAAGGAAATCGATTCGGTAAAAGTGTTTTAAAAATCGCAAAATTTGACCCAGACAGAGAAGAAAAGTTAGATAAAATCGTGTATAAAAATACCAGTATAATGTGCCTTTAGCCTGCATGGAGTGCAGCATCAGCACTATCAACCCTACCGATAGAGATCTTGCTGACAAATTGAATTTTACATATGTGCGGCACATCTTGGTCATAAGACTTAAAGTAAATTGCTGTGAGTGGACTCTTCAGTTTCTACAAAAAGAGATACAATCTGCAAGAAAGAGGGCGTTATTAAATAATCAAAAGCAGAGACAGATGAAAAGGTGTAAGACTTTACACGCAGTAAGTTAACCTGCCGTTTGAAATCTTTGGACTGCTTCACTGACTAGACAAGTAAGTTAACATTTCAATTGTTCTCCGCTTTGTAAATAAAGGATTTTATCTGTTCGTTTGAATATTTGCCATTGTTTAATTGTAATAACCAGACGCTGCAATCCGAAAAAAAAAGCAGTAACAATCAGACTCGGTTTATATTTGTGTGTTGTGTGTGTTCTCTCTATATAGTAGACAATAGACATACGAGTGAATCATACGTGAATGATTACGAGTTCAGATGTATAGCAAACCATTTTAATATTTTATGTTTTAATCTGGCAAGTCATAACTGCGTTCTGAAGAATAAAAATTACATTCCCATGAGTCTCAATAATCACTAGATTTTAAATTTGCGACATATTTTGAATGCTAAAAATTCAAATTGTAATATTAACTAGAGAGAATATGAATAAGAAATATTTCGGTAATAACAGATATTAGCGCAATTTTGACGAGAATAGGGCATTCAGCCTAAGATAGATTCTCCAAAATAACATCACGTCAAGATTTGAAGGTGCTTAAATTCCTGCTTTCTAATATATTCAGCTAAGGGACTTTTCACGTGGGCTGCTTAAAGGAATTTATATTTAAGATATGCGTGTGTTTAGTCAAAATTGCATTTTTAATTGGTAAAAATTACATTTCAGATGCAATATCTACAATTATATATTATACTTAAAATTTTAGTATCGATATATAACTGTATTTTGATGTGTTTAGTTAAAACACATTAAAGTTATCTGTAATTGTTATTTTCTCCAGTAAACTGCAATTTTAGATAATTTGTAGCCATAAACGTCAGTGTGGAAAATTCCTTAGGTTTCACTCCTCAAAATGTATTGAAGATATATACAATAACATTTTGCACAATACATTAAATGTCAGAATAATTCACAATATTGGGTTCATATAAAACAGCCTTTTGTGTCTTCTTATTTAGTACGATGAATGAGGGATTTACTGTTTTTCTGACATAGTAAAGAAAAAAAGAAAGAAAAGTAAATAAAAGAAAATTGACAGTTATTAAAGAATGTATTGTATTTTTCTGCTCTTAAACATGCAGCTTTTTAAATGAAAATGCTACTTAAAATAAACTGATTCTGTAATAAAATCCTTTAATTTTTAATTGCAAACTGTAGTCTATAATAATAATAAAAAATTTTTACATATCCTTTTTTGCTACTCAAAGCGATTTACACAGTGAGTCTGGAGCCACTTCTATAAAAAACACATGCAAACCTATGGCTTTTTAAAAAAAACTTTTCTTAACATTAGAGTCTAAGAAAGGAGCAAGATTCAAAGTAAGAATCAAACCAGGACTATATGCTAGAACCTAACAGTGCACACACTCCTACAATGTCAATGTAAATTTAACAGTCATTCAATCTACAACACCTTTGGGTTGTAGAAGGAAATGGGAAAAAGTAGAGTAAATAGGTAAAGATAATGGAGAGAATATGCAGAATCCAGAGTGACAACTCCTGTTCATTTCAGCATTGTGTCACTGATCAGGCTTACAGCCCAATAATATTTTCAGTATTTTTATATTTTATTTTATTTGAAATTAGGTGCCAAAACGTTTCAATACAAACTTTTTCAACATGGGTAAAATAAAAAAAGAAATATATTAAAGATCTTTTTATTGTCATTCAGCTTATTGAAACACTGTGATGGACTGGCACCCTGTACAGGATTTGCTTCTGCTTTGTATCGTATGCTAGCTAGGATAGGCTTCAGCAGACCCTTGTGACCCTGTTCAAGACTAAGAAGGTTAGAAAAGGACTGACTAGCTGACTTATTAAAACATGATTGTTTTCAAAGTACAGAATTTTAATATTCTTGTACTTTTGTCTTACACTGTGCTACATGTAAAACTTAAACAGCATCAAATTATTTGGAATTACTGCAAATGGTTTTTAAGACACTCACATGGTAAAATAATGTTTTTAATAAGACAAATATAAAATATTAGTGTTGAATTCAAAGAATAATTTCATTGCAATAAATAAATAACTGAAGTTAATATAATTTACATGCATTATTGCTATATGGAGTCGCCGTGTTTGCTCACCACCTGCAAGATAAAGGGGAGGGTCGGGTGTGATGCCAGTTTAATGGTGGACAATGGCAGGAAGGACCCAGATGGACAAGACCTTGGAAATTAAGACTGGTTTTGGGTACTTGGAACATTAGCTCTCTAGGGGAAAGGAATCTGGTGTTGGAGGTGGATAAGTACTAGCTACATATAGTTGATATCACCCCCACAGTATGTGTTTTTGAACCAACTTCTAGATTGGGGGTGGTCCCTCTCCTACTCTAGAGTTACCATGTGTGAAAGACCTCAGTCAAGTGAGAGGATACATCATAAGCCTCCAGCTGCGGGCTAAGCAATGACAGAGATACCTGGAGGGACATCATTGTGTGGAGCGGCCCAGAAGTGTCTGGTTTAGGCTTCCATTTGTGATGAGTTCAACTACTACCTTCCAAAAAACTTTTCCCATATGCAGAGTGAGGTTGGGGACATTGAGTCCAAATGGATCCTGTTAAAGATCTCAATTGTGAAAGCATTTGCTAAAAACTGTGGTCTTATAATGGTTAGGGCATCTCATGATGGCAACCCTAGGACCCAATGGTGGACACCAGAGGTGAGAGAAACTGTCAGACTGAAGAAGGTGGCCTTCAGGGAAATAATTTCTTTGGGAATTCTTAACTCGGTTGAGTGGTACCAAGAGGCTCAGAGGACTCCTCCAAAAGTGGTTGTGCAAGCAAAAGCTCAAGTATGAGAAGAGTTTGCAGAAGTCATGGAAAAAGACTAGTGTATGGCCTTGAGTTTCTTTTGGCAAACTGTTGAATGCCTCAGAAGAGGAAGGTGTGGCCGTGCTCAGGCTGTGTTAAGGAGGGATGGAGAGGTGCTGACCTCTTCTCAGGAAATTTTTGAGTGGTAGAAGGAACACTTTGAGAAACTCCTTAAGCATGTGTACATGCTCTCTTACCAGATGGCAGCATTGAACATGTCCAGTGGGGAGGACATAATCATCTGAAGACTCCATGAGGGGTAAGGCTGTTGGAGAGGATGAAATCTTATTGGAGATGTTGAAAGTGCTGGACATTGTCGGGATAGTGTGGCAAATGCATCTATTCAATGTTGCATGGAAGGCAGATAAAACACCTTTGGAATAGCAGACTAATGTGTTGGTCCATGTATTTAAGAATGGGGACCGGAGGATGTGCTTCAACTATACACTCCTTAGCTTCATAGGTTAGGCATATGCAAGGGTCCTGGAGGTATGAATCCATCTGATAGCTGAGCCAAAGATACAAGAGAAACAATGTGGATTCCATCCAGAATAGTAAACTAGCTGTTCCTCCTGGCAGTTTCTGGAGGATGCATAGGAGTATGATAACCCAGTATACATGTGTTTTGTAGATCTGGAAAAAGTATATGATCATGTCCATTTCATGTTTTGTGGGAGGTGCTGCAGGAATATGGAGTAACAGGGCAGCACTTGCATGCTGTTTGTTACCTACATTAATGAAGTGAGAGCTGTGTCAGAATACTTACCGTTAAGTCAAATTTGTTCATTGTCGGTGTCAGACTCCATCAAGGCTGTATTTTGTCACCACTGTATATGTTTGGGTGTGACATCACTTTCAAGGTAGCTGACTGTGAGCCTCAACATGTTGATGAAGAACTGGAATCCCTAGAGATGCACATTCAACAGCTCCATGCCGGATGAAAGCATCTCAGGTATCAGAAAGCTTGCCTCTTACAGACTTCATCGACGTCCAGGTTCAATTCAGCTACCTCTACCCCGCATTGTGCCACTTGCATTCCGGGCTGAGTCAGCTTTACTTCAGCTCCTGACGATGATGGAACCTAGAAACATCAACAATAGAAGCAGGAGCCCAAACCCAGGTCATCTCCACTTCCTCAATCTAGTATCACCACTGACAACTGTTTCAACCTTCTCTGCTCTCTCGCCATGCCTGTAGACAGTGGTGACGTGATGGTTATAAGAGAATTGATCATGCGCCACCCACCTAAACTTTCGGTTACCTGACTGTAAAATTTTCATGTCATGTTTTCCTGGTGAATCATGCGATAAAGATGTAGAAAGAACGGCCCCAACAGTCCTTGGGAAGCAAAAGTTCAAGACTATTGGGACAACTGTAATACGTGCTTGCATCAACGACATTCGACTTCACGTCTCATATTTAGGACCTGAAGGAGTGGACGGTATGGATGGATGATAACCTTCTATGAGAGATGAAACATCTGCTTCATTGACAACAGGGACCTATCCTGGGAGAAACTCAATTTTTACAAAAAAAAATAGCCTGTATCAAAACAGACTCAGGGCTCAGGAACTCTCCAAAAATATTTCAAAGGTAATTTTTCTTGACTATGTAGTTTTAGTCTAAATGTTCAGTATAATCTGAATTTAGGTCATGATCCTACACTGTAAAAAGCTAATTTTGACTGCAGCATTTATCTAAATATCAAGTTTATTTCTCATCCTTCCCATAGTAGCCATTACATCATTCAGTCTCTTTCTTTCTGGGAAAAGTGAGAGGGCACTTAAGGTTAAAACAACATGGCATAGAAAAAACTTTTTTTTTACCCAAACCATTAATATTACTAACCACTGATTTTTATCTAAAAATTATATCATGTTTCAGTTGTCACTGGATTATGTACTTCCAGGAACTGTTGGCATTTAGTACTAAAATTACATTCTTTATTCTTTTAATATTTCTTATAAAGGTTGTGTTACATGTATTTAAAATGTCAATGTGTAAGCAACCATCAAGTGAGATTTTTAAATGTATGAACATGCTTGCCTAATAAAATTATATAAACTCAAGTAACCCAGTAACTTCTTTTCCTATGGCATTTACCAAATTAGTGCTGTGTCAAATCTGAAGATTCACAAGGCGCTTCTTTCCACTACAGTGCTAGGTATTTAAAGCGTGTGCAGTTCTGGGTAGAAAGTATTTTCTAACATTTGTGTGAATTATTTTCTTAAACAACTTCCTTCTTAGCCTCTTAGATGCTTGTTGAAGTTTAATTGCTTACCATACCATTTTATTTATTTATTTTTTAAATACTCTGTGATGTCACCAGTTAAGTTCATGCCCCTTAAACTGCAAAAATTTACCTTCTTTAGTCTTTCAACATAGCTCATACCCTATAATCCTGGAATAAATTTAATAGATTGCAGCTCACGTATCTGGGTTTTCTATAAAGTTATTGTGAACAGAGATCAAAGTTTCAACAAGTTAATTTGTTCTTTAGTATAGTGCACTGTTCATTTACAGCCTTGGAGTGCACATTTCTGAATATAAGATAAAATATTATTCTCAGTCTTGCTTAATCTGATTCAAAGTTGTTGGGGACTAGAGCCTATCAAATTAAGGCAAGGCAGGAACAAGCCCTGCACAAAGTGCCAGTCCATCAGAATGCTCACTTCTGCACACAACACACTCATACAAGGCCAGTTTTCAATTACATTAAATTAAAATTTATGTTCTGCAGCTGGCTGGCACCCTGCCCGGGGTTTGTTTCCTGCCTTGCGCCCTATGTTGGCTGGGATTGGCTCCAGCAGAACCCTGTGACCCTGTAGTTAGAATATAAAGTAGCGGGATGGATGGATGGATGGATGGATAAAATTCATGTTTTTGGGAAAGAAGAAAGCTATAGTGCCCATAGAAAAACCCACAAACACAGTGACTGGCTGTAGTATTTGAATCTAGAAAACATGATCCAGGAGGAAGCAATGCTAAGTACTGTGCTACCATGAGAAATTCAATTAAAATGCCACGCACACATGGGTGGTATTTAAAGGTGGCTAGTGAGGGCCTGGCCCCAACCAACAGATACACTATGTTAATACAATAATGCTGAAAAAAGGGGTATTTTTTCCTCAATATTTTTTGAGGCCATAACTAATGTAAAGATATTAATAATCTGAAAACTACATGCCATGGTGATGCAATTTTAGTGCTGTTGCCTTGCAATCCGATAGTTGTGTCCTAGGTTCTCCCTGTGTGGAGTTTGCATGTGGGTCTACGTGGGTTTGCTCCAGTTTCCTCTCATAGTCTAAAGACATGCAGGTTAGTGGGGATTCTAAATTGGCCCTAGTGTGTGTCTGTGTGTATATTCACCCTATAGACAGACAGACAGACAGACAGACAGACAGACAGACAGACAGACAGACAGACAGACAGACAGACAGATAGATAGATAGATAGATAGATAGATAGATAGATAGATAGATAGATAGATAGATAGATAGATAGATAGATAGATAGATACTTTATTAATCCCAATGGGAAATTCACATTCTCCAGCAGCAGCATACTGATACAATAAATAATATTAAATTAAAGAAAGATAATAATGCAGGTGAAAAACAGACAATAACTTTGTATAATGTTAAATGTTAACGTTCACCCCCCCGGATGGAATTGAAGAGTCGCATAGTTTGGGGAAGGAACAATCTCCTCAATCTGTCTGTTGAGCAGGACAGTGACAGTCTGTCGCTGAAGCTGCTCTTCTGTCTGGAGATGATACTATTTAGTGGATGCAGTGGATTCTCCATAATTGATAGGAGCCTGCTGAGCGCCCTTCGCTCTGCCACAGATGTTAAACTGTCCAGCTCCATGCCAACAATAGAGCCTGCCTTCCTTACCAGTTTGTCCAGGCGTGAGGCGTCTTTCCTCTTAATGCTGCCTCCCCAGCACACCACTGCGTAGAAGAGGGCGCTTGCCACAACTGTCTGATAGAACATCTGCAGCATCTTATTGCAGATGTTGAAGGACGCCAGTCTTCTAAGGAAGTATAGTCGGCTCTGTCCTTTCTTGCATAGCACATCAGTATTGGCAGTCCAGTCTAATTTATCATCCAGCTGCACTCCAAGATATTTATAAGTCTGCACCATCTGCACACAGTCACCTTTGATGATCACGGGGTCTATGAGGGGTCTGGGCCTCCTAAAATCCACCACCAGCTCTTTGGTTTTGCTGGTGTTCAGTTGTAGGTGGTTTGAGTTGCACCATTTAACAAAGTCATTGATTAGGTCCCTATACTCCTCCTCCAGCCCATTCCTGATGCAGCCCACGATAGCAGTGTCATCAGCGAACTTTTGCACATGGCAGGACTCCGAGTTGTATTGGAAGTCCGATGTATATAGGCTGAATAGGACCGGATAAAGTACAGTCCCTTGTGGCGCTCCTGTGTTGCTGACCACAATGTCAGATGTGCAGTTCCCAAGATGCACATACTGAGGTCTGTCTTTAAGATAGTCCACGATCCATGCCACTAAGTATGAATCTAATCCCATCTCTGTCAGCTTGTCCCTAAGGAGCAGAGGTTGGATTGTGTTGAAGGCGCTAGAGAAGTCTAGAAACATAATTCTTACAGCACCACTGCCTCTGTCCAAGTGAGAGAGGGATCGGTGTAGCATATAGATGATGGCATCCTCCGCTCCCACCTTCTCCTGAAATGCAAACTGCAGAGGGTCAAGGGCATGTTGAACCTGTGACCTAAGGTGGTGAAGCAGCAGCCTCTCCATGGTCTTCATCACATGTGATGTCAGAGCAACAGGCCGAAAGTCATTCAGCTTACTAGGATGTGATACCTTTGGGACTCAGGTGATGCAAGATGTTTTCCAAAGCCTCAGGACTCTCCCCTGTTCCAGGCTCAGGTTGAAGATGCGCTGTAGAGGACCCCCCAGCTCCAATGCACAGACCTTCAGCAGTCGTGGCGATACTCCTTCTGGACCCGCTGCTTTGCTGGCATGAAGTCTCCTCAGCTCTCTGCTCACTTGTGCTGTTGTAATTATGGGTGGGGATGTCTCTCCTATGCTGGTATCAGCAGAAGGATGTGTGGAGGGTGCAGTACTCCGAGGTGAGAGTGAGAGTGGGTTAGGGTGGTCAAACCTGTTAAAGAAGTTGTTCATTTGGTTTGCTCTCTTCACGTCTCTCTCGATGGTGGTACCCCGCTTCGAGCTGCAGCCAGTGATGATCTTCATCCCATCCCACACTTCTTTCATGCTGTTATTCTGCAACTTCTGCTCCAGCTTTCTCCTGTACTGCTCCTTCGCCGCCCTGAGCTGGACTCGGAGTTCCTTCTGCACGCGCTTGAGCTCATGCTGATCACCATCTTTAAAAGCCCTTTTCTTCTGGTTCAAAAGGCCCTTGATGTCACTTGTAATCTGTGGCTTGTTGTAAGCATAGCAGCGTACAGTTCTTACTGGAACTACAATGTCCATACAGAAGTTGATGTAGTCAGTAGTGCAGTCAACAACTTCCTCAATGTTCTCACTATGAGATCCCTGCAGGATATCCCAGTCTGTAGTTCCAAAACATTCTCTCAGAGTATTCTCAGCCTCCGGGGTCCACTTCCTGAAAGATCGTGTGGTTACAGGTAGGACTCTTACTTTTGGTCATTTTTAGCTTAGTGCCCACTCTGCTGCCACGATACCGCCTTCTTACTATAATGGGCAGGCAAGGATTCTTGCAACCACCACTTGTCCGGATAGCTTCTAGTTGCCTTGTCACCCTGCTCTGGAATGTGAATTTAGAAAATGAATGGATCAACAACTACTATAATCCATTATTTCCTAAGCATCTCCTTTCTTACACATTGCCTATCCTTAAGAAATTCTGTACATTTTCACTTAGAGATTAGTTTACTGTTTCAGACTTAGCTTTAGAGTGCTAATTTTACATATTTAGTAGCCGCTCCTGTTGGCAAAAAAAGATCATAAATAATCAGCAGGAAAATAGTTTATATCTGTACTGGCATTCTATACAAACAGCACCTTTCTATTACATGTCACTACAACTCTTGCAACAAAATATTTCAATAACAAAAAATGTAATATCTGCTTGTTTTTATAACAGAAAATGCTCCAACATTCACATCAGATGACTGAGTCCCTGAATACATTGGAATGTTACTCTATGCATATGTTTTGTAGCTTGTTAAAAACAGTAAGAAAGTGTGTCATGACATTATAATGCATGGAGGAATCTTTTTTATTTCTAAAGTATGTTTTATTGTTTGACTAGGTAGATATGCACATTGTGGTGTGTTGTTCTTCCTTTTCTTTGATTGAGCACTTGGTTATTTGATTTTATTTGCGTTATAATTGTATTGTTAATTGCTTGGGTATTTTTTATGATATCTCATGGGGGTATTCCTTTATTTTGTCTATGTGATCTCCTTAACTCACATTCCTCCCTGGACAGAGTTTGATTGCCATGCTCCTGTGTAGGGTCTATGGAGGCTACTGAAAATATAGGGCAAGGTACAATTGGTACTACTACTTGTTGTTCCAAAGGCCTTGCCACCAAGAATCTCATTTTCACTTGGTACCACTGCACTTCCTAAGTACATGTATTACCTTGAATTATTGTCCTATGTTCCTTCTGGTCATATCCTATAAACTGGTTGCAAAGGCCAATCACAATTCAAGGCTGCTTATACCAAAAAGGAGCCAACTTATCTTCTTATCTATCACCTGGGTGCATGGTAACAAAGGATTTCCCTTTACATGTTGATTGTAGCATTTCTGATCTATTTCTCTATTCTGTCCCACAAACTTCATTACATTCCCGTTGGCTCTAAGCAACTTCTATCTATGCTCAGCCCTCATTCCCTCATTCCTTGGTGCTGGAAAAGTTCCCAGCACCAAATCTATGGGAAGCCTTGCATGTTGCCCAAACATTACATAAAACGGAGTGAAACTAGTACTAGCATTGTAGTATTGTATTGTTATAGACATGAACCAGTGTTGGCAAAAACTGTTTCCACCTATCCTGCTGATCCTCGTCTATGGTGGCCAAAAACCCCAATAAGGTCTTATTAAATCTCTTACAAGTCCTATTTTCCAGCGGATGGTAGGCAGTTGTTCAACTCTTCACACACCCATACATCTCACAAAGATTGACGACCTATTGCAGATTTAAAACCTGCATCCTAATTTTTGGGATGATTCTCAAATATATTTTGGATATGTTTTGAATGTTTTTATGGCTATATTTACTTTATGTGATATGATTTTATTGATATTGTGTTGCTTATTGTTGTGTCATTTTGTATTATGTTTAAATTCATATTGTATGTATTCATTTTCCGGGTTATTTTCATCTTTCGTGCCTCCTGTATGTTCTCAAAGCATCTTCAAACAATGATTTTGATTCCTGTTTTTTTCAATTTACAATTCTTTTTCATATTTGGATATCCTGGCCTTTGACCACTGCTATTTTATAAAGGTTCTTTTTCTGGCTTGTGTTTTGTTGGATTTGGTTGTTTAAATATGCTGTTCCTTTTTTCCTTCCTTGCTTGTCTTGTCCTATTTTTAAATTCTTTTTCAATAAATCATTAAATATAAATAAACTTTGTTTTGTTTTATATTCCAGAGGGTTTACAGTTTTCATTTCTTTATTTTGTGAACTTTTTTTTTCATTATTTAAAAGCCTAGGTTGGTCTGAAGTCTGTGTTTTGAGTTGAGGTTAAATTCCCTGTCGGGAGATTTACTCAGAGGCACCAGACCTGGGTGAAAAGCTGGTGTGATTTATGATTTTTTGAGGCCTCCATCCCTTTTTGTGCCTTTTTGAGTGACAGGATCATATCAGAGTATATGTGTAAAGATGTGCAATGTTCTAACACTGTATTAGCGGGATAAGACTCTGTGAAAATATATTAGAAAAACTGAACTACTGTAAATTGAATCTGGACTAGGCTCCAGCTCCATGGTACTCTGAAATTAATTAAGAATTAATTGGAACCCCTGTTGATTTTGTTTTTTTTTTCTCCACCCTAACTGGAGTTTTATTTTCTGTTATTGTTGTTTATTTCTGTCCTCCTGGCCATCTGACCTTATCACTGGATTCATCCTTAGAGACTTATGTCATGACACTGTACTGTACAGTATACTGTATAAGGACACTACTCTTCTACTTGATATTTATCTGCTTTTAAGATCATTTAGATTCATTTATTTTGTATCTTTCTTTGTTATTTATTCTTTAATATTATTGCCTAATGTTACTATTTTTCTTTTCTTGTAACTTCATCATTAACATCTAGTAAAGCACTTTCAGCTATATTGGCTGTATGGAAGTGTGCTATATAAATAAACATTGTTGTTGTAAGTAGATTTCAGAATGATATACTGTATTATGTTGAAATTGTATATCTAACTCTAATTCACATCACTAGGAGAGGTTTAAACTTTGTTAAACTTCATATAATTCAAGAGCAATTACTGAAACTCTTATAAGAATTGGAGTATCACAATGTGTTTAATTCTGAAAATTTCCTTTATATAACAGCACTTATATCAATTGTGCGCTTTCAGATAGCATTTTTCAAGTGCATAATGTCATTTTAATAATATACATTAAAAATATATTTTGTTTTAACAGTGTCCAGTGCAGAGTTTAACACCACAAAACCTCCTCTAGTTTTACGTGCTAAACAATTAATGAGCGAATGGTGGAGTGAACTTGTATATAGACATAGCCACAAGAAAGACTGGCAAGAAGTAATAGATGAAGCTCACCTACAGCAGTTCCAGAGGTAAGTAAGGACTAAACAAGGTTATTCTGCTTGTCTTAATTTATACTATAGTAGTGTGAATCAATTTTGCAAGTTCCTAATTTGGGCAATAGTGAGTAAGAACTATGAAGTTATTACAAAAAAATGAAGATATCTGACTTTGATTCAGAATATCTTTCTCTATAACCAAGCTCATTTGAATGAATTTAACATTAGTAGTGATCAGGAGAAGCATAAATTAGAGCAATTAAGTAGGAACATTAGAAGCTTATACTGAGACCATTCAGCCCTTATAAGTTTATTCATTGTTGTTGTTATTATATTGAAATAACCTCCTTTAATTATGGCATGTTTTTGTGGTGTAGCGGGTCCACAGCTCATGTCAAAAAGGCCACTTTTAAAATAAATAATCACAGCACTTGCGGCTTAGCGAGGGGGCGTGGTGGTGTGTGGCCGAGCGGTTCCCGGGGAATTCGTTACACGGGCGGTTCTCACTTAAGTGCACAGGTGAGGAGTCATTTGCATCCATAATTGTTCCCGGGAGCTGCTGATTGCCACAGCTGATCCACATCCCCGTGATATATAGAAGCGCGAGGTGGCTAGTAGGGAAGATAAAGAAAGAAAAGACAGATGGAGGTTAAGGAGGAGAAGACGGCAGGAAGCAGGGGAGAGAAAGCAGGTACAGGAGAGAAGGAGAATGAATGAGCGCAGGCTTGTGCCGATAACAAGCAGCTGGGAGAGACGAGCTCGAGTGAGGTGTTTGGCCAGCACCCGAGGGCTGATGGTAGTGGTCACTCCTGCTGAGCACTTGTTTGGTGCAGGAGTGACCGGGAGAAGGTTGGCTCACCACAGCGAAGGCAGCAGGAGTCGGAGATTTGGAATAGAAGCCCCAGTGTGAGCGTCCTGGTCGCGGTCTAGGTGAGCAGAACCTGAGCCAGGGATTGGAAGGCCACCAGACCAGTAGAGCAAAGAAGGTCAGCTGCATGTAAGGTGACTCCCCTGGTGCATAGCCTGGATGGGAGAAATGGGGGAGTCACCAGTAAAAGAAGGCACTGGGCTTTGTGTTTTTAAAGAGACTGCTTCCGGCCATTGTTTTAACCTAGTTGTTTTTTAAAGAGTTTTTCTATTGGATTTTAACCTCCACTGTTCACATCTGGATTATTTATTTAAGGAATTGATGCACAACACTATTTATTTGGACACTGTTTTGTTGATTTAAAAATAAAGGCACTTGGCACTTTTACACCATCCCCTTGTTTCATTGTTTTGCCTCCCTGCCAAGCTCATCGGTGACATTACCAACGGTGTCGGGTTCAAGGGCTCCCAAAAGCAAGATGAGAGCATGGAGCAAACCCGCATCGTCACAGCTTTATTTTTGTTTCCCCTGTCCAATAAGGAAATGACTTATAGAAAGGTATAAAACGTATGCATATGTAGATGATATAATAATAATAATAATAATGTTGAAGTATAATTTTACTTGTATAAAATTTGCAGTTTGCACATATGTAGTACAAGGCATATATGATATATATTTTTTTTGCTGAAAATGTAACTTCTGTTCTGTATAATTTCCACATGTTTGATTCTCTCTCTCTCTTTTTTTGTTAACCCTTCAAACTAAGTAACTCTGCAATCCTGTTTTCCATTACACCAGCTCAAGAATAACATTAATTAGGCAATGGGTTGACAGACAGACAGATAGACCTTTATTTGTCCCCAGGGGAACTTGGCTTATTATTGTTTTTTGGCAATTAGCCTTTTTTCTATAAGCATTTTTAATTTCATGTTAGAACACTGACAACGTCAGTATTCGTATGCCGTTTGAATGTTATCTCTGTGTCTATGTGGGTCTTTCATCAGGAACCTCTGACATCTGAAAGCTATGAAAGTTAAGTTAACTGAAAACTTTAAACTGGCCCAGTCAGAGTTACAGTCCTATGAACAAGTTTGGGAACCCCTCTCGGCCTGCATAATAATTTACTTTCAACAAAAAAGATAACAGTGGTATGTCTTTCATTTCATAGGAACATCTGAGTACTGGGGTGTTTTCCGAACAAAGATTTTTAGTGAAGCAGTATTTAGTTGTATGAAATTAAATTAAACGTGAAATACTGGCTGTGCAAAAATGTGGGTATCCTTGTAATTTTGCTGATTTGAATGCATGTAACTGCTCAATACTGATTACTTGCAACACCAAATTGGTTGGATTAGCTCGTTAAGCCTTGAACTTCATAGACAGGTGTGTCCAATCATGAGAAAAGATATTTAAGGTGGTCAAATGCAAGTTGTGCTTCCCATTGACTCTCCTCTGAAGAGTGACAGCATGGGATCCTCAAATTAACTCTCAAAAGATCTGAAAACAAAGAATGTTCAGTATCATGGTTTAGGGGAAGGCTACAAAAAGCTATCTCAGAGGTTTAAACTGTTAGTTTCAACTGTAAGGAATGTAATCAGGAAATGGAAGGCCACAGGTATAGTTGCTGTTAAACCCAGCAGGTCTGGCAGGCCAAGAAAAATACAAGATCGGCATATGCACAGGATTGTGAGAATGGTTACAGACAACCTACAATCACCTCCAAAGACCTGCAAGAACATCTTGCTGCAGGTGGTGTATCTGTACATTGTTCTACAATTCAGTGCAATTTTCACAAAGAACATCTGTATGGCAGGGTGATAAGAAAGAAGCCCTTTCTGCACTCACGCCACAAACAGGGTCGCTTGTTATATGGAAATGCTCATTTTGATAAGCCAGATTCATTTTGGAACAAAGTGCTTTGGACTGATGAGGCAAACATTGAGTTATTTGGTCATAACAAAAAGGGCTTTGCATGGCAGAAGAAGAACACTGCATTCCAAGAAAAACACCTGCTACCTACTATCAAATTTGGTGGAGGTTCCATCATGCTGTGGGGCTGTGTGGCTAGTTCAGGGACTGGGGCCCTTGTTAAAGTCGAGGGTCGAATGAATTCAACCCAATATCAACAAATTCTTCAGGATAATGTTCAAGCATCAGTCACAAAGTTGAAGTTACGCAGGGGTTGGATATTCCAACAAGACAATGACCCAAAACACAGTTCGAAATCTACAATGGCATTCATACAGAGGGAGAAGTACAATGTTCTGGAATGGCCGTCACAGTCCCAATTTCATAGAAAATCTATGGGATGATTTGAAGCGGGCTGTTCATGCTGGCAGCCATCAAATTTAACTGAACTGGAGAGATTGTGTATGGAAGAATGGTCAAAAATACCTCCATCCAGAATACAGACACTCATCAAAGGCTATAGGAGGCGTCTAAAGGCTGTTATATTTGCAAAAGGAGGCTCAATTAAGTATTGATACAATATCTCTGTTGGGGTGCCCTAATTTATGCTCCTGTCTAATTTTGTTATGATGCATATTGCATATTTTCTATTAATCCAATAAACTAAATGTCACTGCTGGAATACTACTGTTTCCATAAGGTATATATATGTCATATATTAAAAGGAAGTTGCTGCTTCGAAAGCTCAGCCAATGATAAACAAAAATCCAAAGAATAAAGAAGGGTTCCCAAAATTTTTCATATATTTGTAGTTTGAGTAAATGAGTGAGTGTGGCTTTTAATCGGTTAAGAGTGGTTCCTGCCTTTTTCCAGTTGTACTTTGATATGCACTAGCTACCCATGAACCTGAAATGGACAACTGAGCTATAAAATGGATGGATGCATTGATTGATTGATATTGATATGTAGTTCAGAATACCCTGCTTAGTGCTAACCCAAAGTTACTACATAGTAGTAAGCCCAGGGGATTAATAAGGCATGCACGTTGAAGCGCAATACAAAAGAAATAAGCAAAAGATTGTATTCTTTTAAGTTTCACTAGTAAAACATAGAAATTCAATTAGACTGTTTTCATTGTACTAGATCTTTTTTAATTAGGAAACAGCCTGTCTATACATTAGGAACACATTAGAAACTCTAACATTTTATATTTAATTATTTGTATTTGATACATTCATTTTTATTTTTATTATTATTTAACTGTTTTATTGGTGACATCATAGTAATGCTATTTTGTTTGCTACTGTCTATAGTCACCACTACTGCTACTTACAGTATGTGGTCTTGATGATGTCAGTAGGCTTCCAAAGAAGGAAGCACCTTATCAAACAGTGAAAATTTTAGCTTTTAAAAAGGAACAATTAAAAGTAATCATTTGGTGAATTTTCTGGTCATAACTTATCTTTAGTTTTTCTCTGTGATTTTTGATTCAGTCAAAAAATAGTTCAGTCTTTCTGTGTGCCAAATTCCTGCATGTCTGAAAGACAAATCTTTGAATGTTTTCACCCTGAAGTTAGATGTTGCTCATCTCTGTCATATTCAGTCAGTAAAAGACAAGATAAAATATTTTTTTTCTGATCACCATTTGTATAAGCATTCATTTATACTAATAAAAGGCAAAGCCCTCACTGACTGACTGACTGACTGACTGACTGACTGACTGACTGACTGACTGACTGACTGACTGACTCACTCACTCACTCATCACTAATTCTCCAACTTCCCGTGTAGGTAGAAGGCTGAAATTTGGCAGGCTCATTCCTTACAGCTTACTTACAAAAGTTAGGCAGGTTTCATTTCGAAATTCTATGTGTAATGGTCATAACTGGAACCTGTTTTTTGTCCATATACTCTAATGGAGGAGGCGGAGTCATGTATTGCATCATCACGCCTCCTACGTAATCACGTGAACTGAAAACAAGGAAGAGATTTACAGCACGAGTCAAACGCGGGAACGAAGGTAAATGACGTTAATTGTTGAGTGTCTTTTAATACTGTGTAAGCATACATATTAACACATGTGCAATTAAACGTGTGCATTTACGGGGTGATTTCTCAGGCTTAAAAGCTTGCCTTTTATTAAAAAGGTAAATGCAAACTGTTTTCATTCTGAAGGGCACAAACCACGTTAGATTTCAGCCGTTAAACGCACAAAAATGTTGGTACACCAGATAAATAAGCGCAACATATTATCAGTTGTATTGTATGCTTACAATACATATAGAAATGTGTTAATCGTTAACTAATATTATGGGATGGTGTTTTTCGACTCGCGCCTTGATTTAAACGATTGCATGTCTTGGTGGGTTTGCGTAGCTTATTGTCAATATCTTTACACCTCTTTTTAAGACTTAATTTAAAAAGGTTTTCTTTTCTTCTTAATAAAAATTTAAAAGCAGTACTTCGCCGGTGCAAAGCGCTCACTTCACTCCCTTATGGGAATCGAACCTCGGACGTCAGCGCTAGAGGCGAAGCCCCTAAAATTGTGCCACGGCGTGTGGTTCGTTTATTTGACAGCATGTAGATCAGGGTAATTACATTCACGGCATTTGTAGTCTGATTCACAATCTGATTGTATGGGTGGTTACCTACCAGGTAACGCTTATGGTTAGCCAGCAAGTCAGCTCGAAGTGATCACTCGAGTGAAGGCAGCTTCACAAAAAAACAGATCCTTAACAAATTGTTATTGGTATATTTTCCCTCAATTTAAAAAGGTTTTCTTTTCTTCTTAATAAAAATTTAAAAGCAGTACAGTATTTTGCGCACCATAAGGCGCACTGGATTGAAAGGCGCACTCTCAATTGCGGGGCTTATTTCTGTACTTAAGCCATACATAAGGCGCACCGTATTATTCGGCGCATGCAAAAACAAGGTAACAGAAGCAAAACAATGAGTTTAGTTAAACCTTATTCTACTACGTATTTAAAAATACACTCACATTGTTTTTTGATCAGTCTGTTGTCACAAATCCATCGAAGTCCTCACCTTCTGTATCTGAATTGAACAGATGGGCAAGTTCGCCATCAAACATGCTGGGTTCCCTCTCGTCATTGTCGGAGTCAGTCTCGTTGCGGGGTGGCTGTTCAGCAATGATTCCAGCTTTCGCGTAAGCTCAGAAAACAGTCGAAGCAGACACCTTAGCCCAGGCATCCACAATCCATTCACATATTGTGGCGTAACTCACCCGGCGCTGCCTCCCAGTCTTAGTAAAGGTGTGTTCGCCGTCTCTCATCCATTGCTCCCATGATGCTCGCAACTTCACTTTGAACGCCCTGTTTACACTGATGTCCAGCGGTTGGAGTTCTTTTGTTAATCCTCCCGGAATGATGGCAAGCTCCGTATTCATTTGCTTCACTTGTTTTTTCACAGTAGCGGTGATAGATAGATAGATAGATAGATAGATAGATAGATAGATAGATAGATAGATAGATAGATAGATAGATAGATAGATAGATACTTTGATATGGGCACGCATGGAGTCGCAGATCAACAAAGACGGTGATGCATGGAAAAACCCGCCCGGTCTCTTCACATACACCTCTCTCAGCCACTCTCTCATTTTCTCCTCGTCCATCCAGCCCTTTGGATTGGCCTTAATGATGACTCCGACTGGAAACTTTTCTTTTGGCAGCGTCTTCCTCTTAAAAATGACAAGGGTGGTAGTTTCTGTCCATTACCGTGGCAACCAAGAACAACAGTGAAAGCCAACTTCTCATGCCCCGTGGTGCGTATAGATACCATGCTGGTCCCCTTTTTCTCCACAGTATGGTTCACGGGGATGTCAAAAGCGAGAGGGACCTCGTCCATGTTGGTGATGTGGTTGGGCTGGATTTTTTTGTCAGTAATCTTGTTGCTGCAGTAGGTGCGGAAGATGGTCAGCTTTTCTGTAATCCGCTGGCAGTTGCTGCGCCACGGTAGTTTGTGCGTGGATGGCGAGATGGCGCCTTTTCATAAAACGAAAGCACCAAGACGGACCTCCTTGAAAGTGTTTGAGCTTCATGTCTTGTGCTATCGTTATTGCCTTCAGTCGAATGGTGACTGTAGAGACGATTCTCTCGGCTGCTCTTTGTTCAGGAATCCATTGTTCAAGTTGGTCTTCCAACTCTGGCCACCTCGCCTTGTTCCCGCGGAAACTCTTTTTTGTCTTTTTAACTTGGCGCAATTCATTCTCCTGCTTCCTCCACTTCCGAACCATAGATTCATTGATTTTAAATTCTCTCGCTGCTGCTCTATTCCCATTTACAACCACGTAACTGATAGCCTGTAGTTTGAATTGTGCATCGTAAGCATGTCTCTTCTCTGATGCCATTTTCAGGGTCCTTAGCCAAACAAAAGTTGTTTCGCAGTGCACCATTAGTACAATATACCTACCTGCCGTAGGCGTGGCGGAGGTAAGTGTACGTCTGTATGTGGCTTTACGTAATGTTCAGCAATTTGTTTATCGCCGCCAGCGTTCGTAGTGTACGTATTACTATGTCCCTATGTCGGCAGGAAATGGTCTGACAGTCAATCAAGTGGAGCGCTTACTAAAATGCACAACAACATTTTTACAGATTTTGGAACTCAGTGCACACATAAGGCGCACTGAATTTAAAGGCGCACCGTGGATTTTTGAGAAAATGAAAGGCTTTTAAGTGCGCCTTATAGTGCGCAAAATGCTGTACTTCGCCGGTGCGAAGCGCGGGGATTTGAGCGACTGACGCATACAGACATATTCATGAGTGCAGGTACTTCAGAAAGAAAGCACCGTGTAAACCTAAAGTTTAAATTAAGTTCATAGACCTACAAAAGGTTGCCATTGATTTCAGGAAAGATTGCTTTTCTCCTGTACAACTATACGTTGCATTCTCAAGAGTGTACTTACACAGCTTGGTCATATTACAACCGGAGTGCTGAACTGACAACGTGGTATACAAACAGAACTATAACAATCGTAAAAAAAGAAAGAAAAAAACAGCGGACAACCCGTGGATTAAATAAAAAGGCTGCTTCCGTTGGTGAAGCAACGAAAAAGGAAGACCTTATATGGCGTTCGTTTATAAAACAGCAGAGAGGCTGTGTGAAGTCAGCTTCACAAAAAAACAGATCCTTAACAAATTGTTATTGGTATATTTTCCCTCAATTTAAAAAGGTTTTCTTTTCTTCTTAATAAAAATTTAAAAGCAGTACTTCGCCGGTGCGAAGCGCATGGATTTGAGCGACTGACGCATACAGACATATTCATGAGTGCAAGTACTTCGGAAAGAAAGCACCGTGTAAACCTAAAGTTTAAATTAAGTTCATAGACCTACAAAAGGTTGCCATTGATTTGAGGCAAGATTGCTTTTCTCCTGTACAACTATACGTTGCATTCTTAACAGTAAGCTTGCACGGCTTAGTCATATTACAACTGGAGTGCTGAACTGACAACGTGGTATACAAACAGAACTATAACAATCGTAAAAAAAGCAAAAAAAAAAAGCGAAGAACCCTTGGATTTAATAAAAAGGCTCCTTCCTTGGCGAAGCAAGGAAAAAGGAAAACCTTATATGGCGTTCGTTTATAAAACAGTGGAGAGGCTTTGTGAAGTCAGCTTCACAAAAAAACAGATCCTTAACAAATTGTTATTGGTATATTTTCCCTCAATTTAAAAAGGTTTTCTTCTTAATAAAAATTTAAAAGCAGTACTTCGCGGGGATTTAGATATATATATATATATATATATATATATATATATATATATATATATATATATATATATATATATATATAGATGTATATAGAGATATAGATATATAGATATACATATATAGATATAGATATAGATAGGTATATATATATATATATATATATATATATATATATATATATATATATATATATGTATGTATGTCTATATATATATATATGTAAGCTTATAAGTACTGCCATACTTCTCTTTAAGAAAGGAAGATGTAATGATACTTGATTTAAACGATTCCATGTCTTGGTGGGTTTGCGTAGCTTCTTGTCAATATCTTTACACCTGTTTTTAAGACTTATTGACTGAAACGGGCTTTCACGAAAAAAGTTAGGGCTTTGCTACAGGATACACCCTCCACAAGTTAAGGAAGTAAAAATAAAAGTATATATTTCTGTTATATTTAAACCTTTTAAGTTCGAATATTAGCCCCATTTGGCTGTTTTAGTTTTTTTTTTTTTTTCAGTAATATTTAATCTCCTTAAAGAAAAAGAACATATGCATTTTACTTTTTTTGTATCTCTTTAGTAATATTTTAGTGTAAAAGGATAACCTTTTAGGTATTTAAACCTTTTATATTATTTTTTATAAAGTTATTTTACACAATGTTGAAAAATTAATAAGAAAGCTACATATTTTGGCAGCTGCTGCTTTAATTTTCAATGAAATGAAAAAAGCTCTCCAAGAGAAAACCTCAATGAAGAAGAAACTAAAAAGGAGAAACCCTCATTTATAAAGGTTTGCTGCAGATGACTTAACTGAAAATAAATGAATAGTTCCTATGTGTATAATACATATTTATCTATTTTACTTATGCCTTTATTCCAGCAACTTGCAACATCTGAGGTACAATTTGTTACATTACTTTTGTTTTTTGCAGCACAGGCAGGTGAAGTGACTTCCTCAGGGTCACACAGTGGTGTCAGTACCAGGATTTGAACTGACAAGCTCCGGGTTTGCTGAAATATTACTGAAGAAAGAAAAAAAATGAAAAGTGGGCAAATAGGGCTATGCATACAAATGTCCATCCATCCATTATCCAACCCGCTATATCCTAAATACAGGAGACAATCCCTGCCAACACAGGGCACAAGGCAGGAAACAAACCCCGGGCAAGGTGCCAGTCCACCGCAGGGCGCACACACCTACACACACCCACACACCAGGGACAATTTAGAATCGCCAATGCACCTAACCTGCATGTCTTTGGATTGTGGGAGGAAACTGGAGTACCCGGAGGAAACCCAGACAGACACGGGGAGAACATTCAAATTCCACGCCAGGAAGCGAACCCGGGTCTCCTAACTGGCACCTTTCACTGCGCCACCATGCCGCCCGCATACAAACTTAAAAGGTTTAAATAAAGCAGAAATATATACCTTTATTTTTACTTCCTTAACTTGTGGAGGGTGTATCCTGTAGCAACGCCCTAAGTTTTTTCATGAAAGCCCCTTTCAGTCAATAAGCCTTAAAAACAGGTGTAAAGCTAAACTTGCAGCACCACTATTCAATTACACTTGCCTAACGCCTCTCCTAAGGGGACATACTGTGGGATCTAGGCATCAGTCAAAGCACCAATCACAGGCCCGATTAGAAAGTGGGAAGCTGTGATTTGTCATCTCCCTCCCATGTAACAATCACAACCCGTGTTACAACGCACTATGTATGTATGTATATATGAAGAGGATGGATGGATGGATGGATGTATATGTATGTTTATGTATGTGTGTATATGTATGTGTATATATATGTGGATGTGTATATGTATATATATATATATATATATATATGTATATATATGTATATGTAGATATGTGTATATATGTATATGTATATATATGTTTACATAACCTCTTTAACACACTACTTCTCTGCTGCGAAGCCTGGGTATTTTGCTATATATACAGTATGTATATGTGAATGTATGTATGTATGTATATATTTATGTCTATATTTATATATATATGTGCATATCTATATATATATGTGTATATATATATATATGTAGATATGTATATATTTATATGTATATATATATATGTACATATGTGTATATATATGTAGATGTGTACATTTGTATATGTATATATATGTATATGTGGATGTGTATATGTATGTATATATATGTATATGTAGAATGTATATATATGTTTACATAACCTCTTTAACACACTACTTCTCTGCTGCGAAGCGCAGGTATTTTGCTAGTAACACTATATAATACAACTAACCATTTTTGACCCAAAATATGCATTTATGAGTGTGTATCTTAGGCTAAACTATGTTAAGCTTTCCTAACATACACCACTGTAAAATTTAGCTTGAAAAACAAGGCTGTTTCATTCTTTTTTGAAGCACATGAGTAATGCACAGTCCTTACAGCTAAAACAATCAAGCCTGTCCAGTTCACATTACAATACTATATATTAAACCATGGAGGACATCCATCTATTAGAACACATTAAATAAATGTAGAATTGCCTGTATGGTGAGAAAAAGTAACTTAAATATAAATGTGAAAAAGTCAACAGAAAAGGCACTGTTGTGGGGTGCAATATCTGTAAATTTTGGACTATATTTTCATTATATTTTGTTCAAGACAAAACAAAGAATTTAATACTTGCATGGACAGCTAAGATCAAAGGCAATCTTTATTCTGAAATCACAGTACCATTTGTTTGAGATCTGGGACAACAAGTTGCAAAATTGGTTTACAGCCTGGGAAAGGAAAACATGCCAATAGTACTAAGCAACATTAAAACTTTTGTTGTTTGGGAAAACGGATGAGTGAATTCATTCATCATATTGACAGACAGCCAATTGGAAAATCTAAAAATCACATATTTTATAATAAATATACCTTGGCTGAAGGACAACTTCAGAAGAAGACAAGAGAGCGACGTCAAAAGAGAACAGAGCGACGTCAATATGCAACCGTTTCCATCTGATCGTCAGAAAAGCATCTAATGAACAACTACGAGTGCTAGATCACAAGCCGCCTGCGACATTCATCCTTATCATCTTTAACTTTTTTTAAGCTTTTTCTAAAGGCTATATATGTCCAGACTTTACTATCAGTCCTGTTTCGTATTACTCTTTGTTCTACTATTATTATTATTCCTGTAATAAATACCATGCTGCTTTTAACTTTCTATGTTTTGTCTTAATGTCTAGAGTGATTGAAGTGATAAGGTAGATTTCTTTGAGCACCTAGTGCTGAGAGGTTTATTAAGGCTGCGGGTGAGAGCTCCACCCAATAGTGGGTAACAGTACATAAAGTAAGGCATTCTTGGCTGATAAATGGCCTATAGTCAGAGATTCTGAGCCTTTGTATGTTTCAAATATATTCCTGGAGACCAAAAGTAATATTTAGGTCTGAGATATATTTAAATCCTTGTATGTTGTTCATGCCAATAATAAGAAAGTCTCTAGAAGTGCTGAAAAAGAGTGACAGACTGTGTTATTCCTAAGGCACTTGTGTGGTTTGAAGTGCTAGAGGTTAACCAGCTGTGTATGTGTCATTCATGGGGCACTGTTGTAATTAGGGTCTGTGTGTATGTGTATATCTATGCATGTGTGTGATAATCTTAAGGTGTGACAGTAGACCAACCCGGTAACGAATCTGATGAGTACACTTACCCCTAGGTAAAGGGTAAGTAGAGGGATATACCACATAATACAGGCACCTATACATGATATGTATGGTGAAGTATAATTAAAAGAGCTATGACAACCAAATATACCATTAACAGCTGTCATACTTTCATTCTTCAGTATGCAATATTCATATCCACCAATTTATGAATCTCTTTATGTTGTAGGTTATGCCAGTTCCTATGCTCAAATAGCAGTGAGCTGAGAGTATCTCTCAATCCATTACCTATAGGAAAATTTCTTAACACCCTTATTTGAAAAAGTGGTGTTTATAAGATGAACTTTTATCACAAAATTCTTTCTTGTTTGCTTATACCTGTGTATTTGCAGTCCCCACCCTCAGTGTACAGCTACTTAAACAGGTCCTTAACACTGAAATTTCACTGAATTTTCAGACTAATGTTTTTTAGGTTTTGAAAAAACTTTTTTTCTGTATAAAAACTTTATTCTATATTTGTGTAATTTTGTTGTAGTCCAGTAAATATATGAGTACATTATAGAATCACAAGCTGTTGGGCAGGGTTGCCATCAATAGAAACCAATGCATCTTTTTACAGTTCTTGATGAAATTCTCACAGGCTTGAAATCACATTTAATATTTTTTTTAAACCACATGCAAAATGAAAAGTTTAAAGGCTACATAAGCAGATCAGAAAAAGAAGCTAAATATATTTTTAATGATGTCCCATTTCTTTCGTACATTGAAAGAAAAAGAGACTTATTTATCTTATCTTATTTTTTCACTTTGCCATTTATTTAAAGCAAAGTTAATTTGGTTCACTTTACACATACTAAGTGTGAAAAGGCATCAAGCAAAATGCTTTACAAATGTTTAAACTGTCTACAGTGTGACTTTTTATCCTTAACACTAACAAGACAATTATCACTTTTAGAAACATTCAACTGCAATGTGATCACACTGTTGCAAGACTTGAGAAATACTATAAAAAAGTACAACTTGCATAAACACACACACGCACACACACACACCAGTAGAGATTACATTCAGGAAAATCTCATGACAAGTCTGACAGGCAGGCGCTATGCCAGTTAATTTATACAATAATTACAAAACGATTACCATTGTTTAGCATAAGCAATAAACTAACAACAATGCAACTTGTTCTTTGCAGATAAAGTACCATCTGTTCTTTTTGTGGATAAACATAGTGCAGTGACTAGACCTGTAAGAGAACAGGCAGCCGAAACTCTATGAGGGGCCATTCAGGAATAAAGCAGAGTTGGAACAGATTGTGTTGGTTTGGATATGTTGGAGCTTACCTTGCCTCCACTTAGCTAGTGATACCTGTTTGTTTATGGAATTGTCCTGTTTCACTAATAGGCAGGCGGAGCCACCGGGGACAGCTAGTATATTATATATAATGTGTGTGTGTGTGTATATATACTGTATATTATCACACACGTGTGCATGGGGAGCAGCTAAAGGGCCTGAATAATGGTAGTTCCTCGTCAGACCAGGGGGTGGCGAGGTGCACTTACTTTCTCTCTTGATCCTCTGCAGACCATTCACAGGAAATCCTACATGTTTCTGGCGCCCATGAAAACGTCACTTCCAGTTCTGGCAGCAACAATGATGTCACTTCTGGTTCCAACAGCAACAATGACATCACTTCCGGTCACGATTATGTCACTTCTGGACTATGCCTTTAAAGACACCATCTTTACACATCTAAATCTGTTCTGTTTTGGACTTTGTACCAAGCACAACTCAGCAAAAGATACCCATTTGCAGCCAGGCCATATTATGGTGGCTGCCCAAAACCTTTGACGTCTCCTGTGTATTCTTGTCACAATACAATATTGTAAGGTTTCTAAACTCTTTTGTGACTCTCCCCCCCACCCCAAATGGGACGAGATGCCGAAGAGTGTCCTGAAGTGCGATCACTGTGTCTGTGGAAGACAGCATATCCATTGCCGGGGCAACCGTGCGATCCCAGTGCTGCAGTGGTTCGCTGTAAATAAGTGTCTGTTGTCAATGGGTGATGCAAGGAACAATATAAATGTAGGGAACAGTATTACTTGGCCACAACCCTGCTTGATTGCTGTGCTGTGGTATATCCTGCTACAATAAATAACCATGTTGTTCCTGTTTCAAGCTGAATAAAGTTGTTTTTGATAAAGTAGTGCCCCGTGTTTTGGGGTGCAAGACAAGGACTCAAAAATCACACACACACACACAGATTGGACACGGGAGATACGTGTAAAATAAAATAAATATTTTTCTTCAACTGTGGGCTATGCCTTCCTCATACCCACAGACACAACACAGTCCCAAGTACAGTAACAACACCAAACACTCTTCCTCAGCAAGCTTTGTCCTCCTTCCACCTGACTCTGGCCGCACAGTGGTGGTCGCTGGCTCCCTTTTATTGGGTACCCGGAAGTGCTTCAGGTGTTTGATTGCCAACATCCAGCTGCACTTCCAGGTAAGGTGAAACCAGTGCCCAGTGCAGCTCCTGTTGCAGCACCCCCTGATGGCACCTGTGGAACCCCACAGAGTTGCACAGAACTCCAACCCCCATGAAGCCCTGGGGGAGTCCGAGGCACCGCTGCAACCCAGGGAGGCTACCATCTAGCGTCCAGGGAGAGATACTTGGCTTCCCACCCTTGTCCCCCTGGCAGATGTGATTAAGGGGCATCCTAGCCAGGCATTGGCCCTGGCCATCCATCACAATATATATATATATATTGTTACTAAACACTCTCTTCGGTCAGTGTTCACTAGTAGTTCATAGCTGGACAGCTCTCAATCCACAACAAAAAAAAAGAAAGTAACAATCCAGCAGAACAAAATAGTCACATGTACATAGTCCAAAGCTGCCAGAAAATACAATGGTAGAAAGAAAAGGGTAGAATAACTGTTCCAATGGCTCTGTAGCAGCCAAAACCTAACTCTCCCCAAGTGCTGAAGCTCTCCCAAAAATCTAGGAGGCTTATTGGCTTACAAAGATTGGAAAAATACCTTTAAGACAACCGTGAGCATGGAGGGTAGGGGGAAATGAACCTTTACTATTGGCACTGAGCCCTTTTAAGTATTTTCTACCCTTGTCGCTTAAAGCCAATTGGCTTATACCATTCAGATAGAGGAGGAGGAACACTGCCTTATCCTTACTTTATTCCTACATACAGTATATATCATCTTACATACATCTCACACATCCCCAGGAATTGCATTTAAATTCTCAAACAACAAAAAGAAATGAAATACATGAACAAATGAAGTAAACTACCCTGTATTACAATACCCGTATTGCGATTGCTTTTCCCCTTTCTCATTTCATTCTTCCTGACTGTTGTGAAATCAGGTGCTTTTAGCAGCATAAAGGGAGTACACATCCACGTGTGCGCAGAATTAAAACTGCCCGTCAACTGACCACTAATGCGGCTAGTCCACTTAAGAAGAGGACTCCGCCAAGCCGATAAGTGAAGGCATTATCTAAAATGAAAAAAAAAATCTGATATTTATCGGAATGATGTGTTAACATTAAGATGTATCTAAACCAATGTACATATCAAAACCAATCTATTTAAACCGATATATACATATATCTAAACTAATCTATATCAACTATTATATATATCCAAACCAACATATCTCAAACAATGTACATATATCTGAACAGACCTATACAAACCAATGTATGTACAGTATATCTCAATCAATGTATATATCTGAACGGATGTATTCAAAGTATGCCCCAGAGGATGGATGGGCGTCCCAACCAGTTCAGTAATGGATCCCTTTCAGGTTGGATGCCTTATGATTCCCATCCTGTGTGGGATGCCCAAAGGCTACAAGAATCAGAAAAAGAGAATGGAAGGGACCAATTCATCCCCCACTATAATTGGTGGCAGTGTCCCTCATATAGAGTCCCAGTTTGGACATCTGCAGGGCTGCATGGGAGTTGAAATCTAGAAGTGCAGTCCTGTAGGGGTCCCTTGTGGAAGTTAGAGGGTTTTGAAGAGGAAGGATTTCCCTGGCTTTCTTATGACCCAGAAGTGCTTCCAACTGGCCTTGTTAAACACTGCAAGTGCTCCCAGATCCAGCATAAACAGAAGCCTGTTGCAACACATTATCGCGTCAGAGTCAGGAGGCAGTGGGCTATGCTCTTAGTCGCTAGAAAGACTGTATATTAGCTGCATCTGTAATTGCACTGAGCTGCCTGGATTAAAAATCCTTACATTTTCAACTAGAGTTGTATTGGGCTCTGTATGTCTGGGGTTTGGGAGGCTTGGTGGTGCCCCTGACTGTTATCTAGTGGCATAGTTGGCAGAATTTCTGGTTGCCAACTTTCAGAAACCTGTTTTCTTGTGGACAAACCCTGACACAACAGCACTACAGCACAAGTGAGCTCACCGAACCCCTTACCTGTCCAAAGTGGGGAGGAGGAAAGTCAGATCGGCCAGAAAGGCAGCGAGGGGCCCAGTGAATGGCATCATCATCACCAGTGGAGCTGACAAGAGAAGTGAAAAGGCCATCTGAAAGAGGGAAGTACTGGATGATGTGATCTAATCCGTGGTACATACTGGACACAGGGATTCAATGCCCTGTGATAGGTTTAAGTGTCTCCGTGTATGTAACTCATAGATGGTGAATGCTCAGAAGCCTGTCTCTGGCCACTGAATGCTCCTGGGACTGGCAACAATGGCGTGTGTTCAGATGAATTGAGCAGTGTGGACCTCACCCTTTAACTTCCTGAAGATTGATGTGACCTGCCCTGAGGGATCATGGGAACGTGCATATGGATGGTGGCCCTTGTGCTTTCGGGAACCCTGCCAGATGGATGTAATGGATGTGAGCTCACAGAAGGAGAAGGGGAAGAAGAGTGGTCGACATACCTTCACCAAAGTTATGGAGGTTCGGGGGGTGACTGAGTGGTTTTCTGATGAATTGATAAAGGTGGACCCCAGTTGATAAATTGCCAACCTCCAAAACTCCAACTCTCGTAAGATAATGCGACAACTGACTAAGCATGGACAGGCCTGTGCTCTACGGCTTATGGCCAGTGGACGGGATGGGTCCGTATTCAAACCTACCTCTGGCCGAAACAATCATTAATGATGATTTTGATGTTTGGGAGCTGGAGAGGGTGTTTCAGCCCGTCCATTCTTTATTACAGGTCATCAGGAGCATAAACATGATGATTGAGAGACTGGAGACTATGGCCGAGGCACCCCTGAAACAGTTGGAAAAATACCTGTGGTGACTTGGCCTCAGACTCCCTATTAAGGTAGATTTGGCAGTACAGGTAAGTGGCACCAGTACTGTATATAATGGAGGAACTGAAGGTGATGGTGATGGAACAGATGGTTCTGAAGGGAGACGAGTAGGTTGGTTCTGAAAAGCAACAAGGATGTGATGACCAATCGCCCAGGGGAGAAAAACTGAGGGCTGGAAGAGATGGAGCAACTTATTAGTGCCAGCGTCGAGGCCGTCCAGTCTCACACCAAACTGGTGATGGTCTCATGCAAAACAAAAGAGTTTGCAGGCAGTGTGGGGTCCCTCTCTGTCCCATAGAGATATCCAGACTATCACCACATCTCAGATCAAGAATGAGATCCACGAGAGAAAGGCTGGCTCTCCTAATAATGTTAAGCATAAGCCAGTGTGGTCACATGCATCTGATAACCCCACCCGGCTGAAATGAAGAGACAAGCTGAGGGGAAGCAGGGATTCCCATTCTGTTTCCAGACTTGCAGGATTTAAGGAAGCCTTTACTGGAAGAAACTGTAATAAACACATGCAACAGTAAATTGGATAGATTACAAAGCTAGTTCCCTCTGTAAAATACACTGACCGCATTGTCATTGCCTCATCCATCAGTGTGTCCAGTTATTTATTTATTTATTTTTTGTTCTTTGTTTCGCCTTATACAATTTCTTGTATTAGGAATTTGGTAGTTTTCGCATACCCCTTGGGATCAGAGCGCAGGATCAGCCATTGTACAGCGCCCCTGGAGCAATTACAGGTTAAGGGTCTTGCTCAAGGGCCCAGCAGAGCAGGATCTCTTTTGGCAGTGACGGGGATTTGAACCGGCAACCTTTGGAATACCAGCGCAGATCCTTAGCCTCAGAGCCACCACTCCGCCATTAGCTTTATATTAGCTGCAAGGTACGTTTTGGAAAATTTTGCTGATCAACACTAATGCCCGCTTAATTAGATATACATGTAGCAGTAGTTTAAAATTAATTCTCAACAAATGTTCCTTCAATTAAATAAATAAACAACACATAATTTTCCCCATATTTTAATTTGAAATGGCCTATTCATGTTTTGAAATAATGTATTTACTGTTTTATCCTCTTACATAAAATTTAAAAATTTGACAAACAAAAACCTATTTTAAAGAAACTACATATTTAATTACATATATCTACATTTTATTAAACTTTTTTTCTTGAAGTATTTATATTTAATTTTCCTTAATATTATATTGGGCTCCCTCAATATTTTCCCATGGGCCCCCTAATGTACTAGCTACACCACTGTCAGGTAATAGTTCTTGGATTTTTTTTAAGGATCCCACTAAATAAAATTACTACACTTTTCCCCTATAGCAACTACCTGAAATGGAAAAAATTTCGAGCTGCAACATCAGTTCTGCATGCATTCTGTCAAGTATGAATTGTGAACACCTGATTAATCCCATACCAAATGGTATATAACATAGACATGTGCATTATATTTGTCATTGCAAAAGATGGCACATCACAAACATTTGTAGTAATGCATTTTACTGCAAATGTATGTGATGTGCTATCTATTTGAATGAAAAATGCAATGCATTTTATTACTGCATTCATTACCAAATACTGTACATTCCAATAGATGGTGCACTGCAAACGTTAACACTCAGGTTGATGTTGATTACTTAAACAGGTAGCACAGCTAGTAATAACATAAAAATCCAAAACCTTCTTCCAGTTTGTTGTCAACTGGAGTAATGTTTTGTTTAACATACTTCTGCAAACACAGAAAAATGTTACAATGAATGTTTCTCTGCTTTAAGACAGATAGGCTTGCAAGTTCGCCAATGCTTTTCAATTGGAGAATTTAAATGTACAGCATGATCTGTTCAAGATATCTCAACAAAAATCAAACTGTCTTGGCAAGTTTCCTTGAAGAATAAATGTGCTGTATTTCCACAAAACTGGTCAAAAGGGGGACAACTTGTTTCTTGCAGATTGACAGAGAAACAGACCAGGGTATCACAATAGTCAATATCTTAACAAGTTAGTTTATTCCATTCCCCATTAAAATATTTTTTCAACCTAAGCATTTTGTTCATATATGAATATTCTTGATTTCAGTTGTGTCCATAGCAGTATAAATTAGAAAGAAGAATGCTGAGTCCCTCCTGAGGTTTGTTCTTTAAATTTAACAGCATGTTTACACCATGGCCAAGAGTCTATATTATATTTCAGCTTTTCTAGCCACATTTTAATCTTTCTGATTCATCAAGCCTTAGTTTTTTATTTAATTCAAGCCTAGTGTGTGTTGTTGGTGTGGTATATATGTTCTTTTCATCTTTGTATTGATTTCTGTTAATGAGACTATGTATTGGCCTTGCTGAATTCAAGCTCATTTTACCAGTCACTTAAACACTCTTTCAAATATGCCTCTTGAAATTAGTTGGCTGTTTCATTTAGCTCACTTACTCAAAGGAAATGTATAAGGCTGCAAATTGAATGATATAAACAGATAGTAAATACAAATTTAATACAATTTCAACATATTTCCACAAAAACTAAAATAAGATACTAACAAGCTGATTGCATTGTAAAGTGTTATGCATAGAGGCAATGTTGCATTTACAATGTTTAACCCAATATCTTTATAAAGCATATAACAAAGGGATAATGGCAAATTGAAAATGACCAAGTTTGGTCTGTTTTATATGCACAATGAGCTTTTCAACCAAACTAAATTCTGCAATGTGTTGTACACGGAGAAAAACATTGCAGATGAGATGAATATATATATGCTAATAGTGCAGATTTTCTGTACCATTGGTAGCAAAACACCATTTGTTCAATGATTTTTTTTTTTTTGCAAAACAAAAACTAATTTTTTCAACCTATTCAGTAGCATGCAAATGTTTTCTCTCATCACTAGTTTCCAGAAAGATGCCCTTGCTAAATTCTGGATTCTGAAAAATATCCAGCCAAAGCACTGAAATATTAAAATGTAAAAGAGCCAGAATAGAATATTATTTTTCTGTTTGTTTGACTGGGCACAGCAAATGGTCTTGCAGTAAGTATATCACTTCCTGTAAAATACGATTAACTCATGATAAATCCAGTATAGATCTTACCTTGCTGAGAAGTTCAATGTTTAGACAAAAGAAACTGAGTGAATGGATATCTGCATATTATATATGTATGTCATCAATATACACACAAACATTAAATACATATTAACAGATGGGGATGTTTAAGAACATTCTAATCTTTAAAAACTGTAAAAGCTTACAAAAGGTATACTACCAATCATTGATATCTTGCTAGTGTTAAGTTAAACATTAGTATAAAACTTTTATAGTTGGCGGGACCAAATACAAATGATGGAGTGAGTAAATTCTTTCATTTTCTTTTTCACAGCATTCATCAGAATCCTTTTTTTCTTGCTGCCAAAGAAAATGATGTGGCATCCATAAAGAAATTAATGATATGCCCCACAACAGATATTTTTGAGAAAGGTATGGTCTGCAAAGCAAAAAATACTGTATAGTTGGTAGAAAAGAAGTAATCTATTAGTTAATTTGCTTTTTATGCAGGGGCACTTGGGGAAACTGCACTTCATATTGCTGCTTTGTTCAACAATGTAGAAGCAGCTGTTGCTTTGATTGAGGCAGCACCTGACCTAATTAATGAACCAATTGTCTCCGACTTCTACAAAGGTAAATACAAACACATTTTTAGCTCTGTATAAACACTATATCAGTGACCAATCAGATGTGCAGTTTTAGAATTGGGAGTGGCAGATTTAAGGCATAATTTTAAGTGCTTTAAATTTTACTTTGCTTTCCATCACTAAATATTATTCAATCTTTTGATTAATTTGTTGTATGTGTCAAAAGATGATTATTTACCATGTCATAATGCAGGGAGATTGGCTTGTCTATTATATCAAGATGTTGCATTTCAGGGGAGACAGCACTCCATATAGCTGTGCTGAATGAGAATATGAGGCTTGTCCAAGAGCTGATTCACAGAGGAGCTGATGTGTTCTCCACTCGGGCAACAGGTGAATGCCTTCGCAAGAAGAGGAGAAATCTTGTGTATTTTGGTAAGAACTTTTATATCTTGAAAAATAAGCTCTGTCTGAAACTACGTAAAGGTGAAGGATGGAGCAGAGACACAAAAAAAGTTATCCAACAACCAAATATGACAGTGACTTTTCATGATCTACTGTATAAGGGAAGAGACTCATGCTGGTGCTTTGTGTAGCATCACTTTCTTGCAGCTGTAGAGTTCGGAGTTCAAATCACAAGTATGGGCTCTGACTGTTTGAAATCATTTCTAGTTTTCTTCTACATCCCATAGATGTGCATTTCTGGTTGATCGGACAATTCTAAATTGTTTCTGATATCCATGTCATCCAGTTTTGGTCAAGTATTGCTAAGACAGGCTCTATTCCTCCACATCCTTGTGCTGCAATATGTAGTTTAAGAAAATTATTGAAACATCTAAATGAATTAAACTTCATACGGTCTATCCAGTAACGTTATTTAGAACAGTATTGTTAAGCTGCTACCGCTGTAGTCTCAATCGCCAGTACTAACTACACTGCGTGACCCATACTCATTTAAGGATGGAGTATGCAATAAAATCAATAGGTCAGGAATCAGCAATATTAGTGTGTCTTGCTTCAGTGCTGATTATAGAGGTTCCATTGAAACAAACTGAAAAGGGCATCTTAACAGGAGTTTATCCCACGGTTATTCTGCAACTATGAGCTAAGCCTGTGTGCCATCTTCAACTCAATTTCTGTGAACTTTGCCACTAATCTTAGTCTACAGTTTAGTCTAATTAAACCTGCTCCTAACTGTGAAAAAATGAAGCAAAGCTTTTGCAATGTAAAGTTTTTTTTTAATATTTTAATGATTTTTTAAAAATCAAATAACATTCCATACAAGCAAATCAAGTTTAACAAATCTAGGTTTGAAACAAATGAACCCTCACCCATGAGAAAGAGAGCTAGGCCAGCAGAATAAAACTAATAATATTAAAAATATATAAATAAATAAATGAATGAATGAAAGAAATAAGTAGAATAAAAAAAGAGGGGAGAGAATCTGCTTCTTCAATTTAAATGCTTATTCTAAAATGTTATTGGTTAGATCCTGACAAGTTTTGAAAAAGTTTTGTATAGATCCTCTAAGTGAGAATTCAATTTTTTTCCAATTTCAGATAATATATGACATCAGTTACCCTCTGACTTAAAAGAGGTGAGTTAGGATTCTTCCAGTTGAGCAAGATAAGTCTGTGTGCCAATAGTGAAGTAAAGACAATTACAGTTTGTTTGTCCTTCTCCACTTTCAGCCCATCTGGAAGTACACCAAACACAGCTGTTAATGGGTTAGGAGGGATTGTGACACCAAGGCTGGCATTTAAAGATTTTGGTCCAAAATGATGTTAATTTGGTGCACGCCCAAAATATGTGACCATTGAGGCTGAACTTGATTTTAACGTTCACAGGTTGGATCTTGACCTGGAAACATTTTGAACAATTTTAAATGAGACAGATGCGCTCGGTATATAATTTTAAGTTGAATAACTTCTGCACTCTAAAGTTGATCAAAGTAGCAGACTAACTGAAACCTGCACATCCTATAGTTTAAGCCAGGCATGTCAAACACGCGGCCCGCAACAGAAATCTGTGCGGCCCTCATGGCAGATCCTAGTTAGCACTAAACTTGTACAAAATGATTACTATCATTGTGATTGAATCATTCTGCATCTTCAGCGTTACTTATTGACTTTTCTTACTTCTGCGTTCTGACAAAAGCGTGTTTTCTCATGGCATTACGGTACCTGAAACGTCATCTGCTAGTATAGCCTTGAGCCTTGTCCAAAGTTAATGAGCTGCAACGTCACAACTGAAGTGCTAGGCTGCAGCAGCCTGGCAGCAGAGGCGGCCTTAGGCATGTGCAAACTGTGCACCTGCACAGGGCCGCCATGCCAATATATATTGAATATAAAGCAGAGAGAGAAAATAACGACACAGCTGACGGCAATGTGGCCGAAAAACATTGTGTTTCTTGTTAATTAGTACGCTGTATTTACTAATGTCGCTCGAGTTGGAGCAGTAAGCTATATGTAGTATTATAACATTCTGCCATAATGAGAATATCATGGGCCGCCACTTGGTTTTCAAGTTATGGACACGCACATATAGAAGCGTGTCATGAGGACGAGGCGGCTATGCAGTGTCCGCAACGGACGTGGCCATCCACTGCGCATAAGATACCATATTGACATTGGCGGGCGAAGGGGCCACCGAATCTTTCTCTGCCCAGGGCGGCCACGAGCCTAAAGCTGCCCCTGGCAGGTGTACACCACTGGCTGGGCTGCTGAGACTTCCACTGGGCAGAACTGACCATCACGAGTAGTAATAGCTCGCATATTTTCATGTTTTTTTGCTCTAGTTTTATGTAATTTTGTGCTAGTATTGTAATGAACAGTTAGTGCAGACTACAGCTGAAGATCTGAAGTGGACATGAGAGGTTGGTGAGTTGTTTATTAACAAATTAACAAAAGATTTTGAGTTTGTAAAATTAGTGTAGGTAAGGGGGCTTTTTGCATATTGGCTTATTTTACAATATAAACTTTGAAGTAAACTTCCATCCATCCATCCATTTTCCAACCCGCTGAATCCGAACACAGGGTCACGGGGGTCTGCTGGAGCCAATCCCAGCAAACACAGGGCACAAGGCAGGAACCAATCCTGGGCAGGGTGCCAACCCACTGCAGGACACACACAAACACACCCACACACCAAGCACACACTAGGGCCAATTTAGAATTGCCAATCCACCTAACCAGCATGTCTTTGGACTGTGGGAGGAAACCGGAGCGCCTGAAGTAAACTTAATAAAGTAAAATTTAATTTTTGGAGGATTTGTTTACCAACTTGAATTACTGAGCAATGAATTCAGTTAGCGTTTTCGTGATTTCAGTTCACACGAACAGGACTTTGCGCTGTTTAATTCACCATACTCTTACAATGTTGAGAATGCGCCTGAGAATATCCAAACGGAATTGATTGAACTGCAATCAGATTCAATTCTGAAGGCAAAATACAACGAAGTTGGTGTGCCAGGCTTGTATGCTTAAATGCCACCCTCGTATGTACAGATCCGTAAGTTGGCATCGAGAATACGGTCTATGTTTGGAAGCACTTACCTTTATGAGCAATTGTTTTCGTTAATGAAAGCTACCAAAACCCCACATCGCTCAAGTCTTACCGTCGAGCACCTTTCATTCCTCATAAAAGTTGCAGCTGCACAAGATTTTAAGCCTGATATTGACAAACTGGTTACTAACAAGAGATGCTAAGTGTCGGGACAAAAGAAATAGATCTCACACTGTAAGACTCCTATATAAGCAATGAATATAATATAATAATATAAGGACCTAGCTAAGAGGCAAAGACTCTAATTGTATGCTGTTGTACGGAGATTGTATGGAAATAAATTGCTGTTCTTTAAACTTTGAACTTTAAGTGTTACATTTTTTAAAGTTTTCAGTATTGGAAAGAAAGCTACAGTAACTTTGTATAATAGTATTTGTTACAGTGCAGCCCGCTGACGCACGTATGGCAGTCGAAGTGCCCTACCAATGTTAGTGAGTTTGACATGCCTGATCTAGTCTCACTTTCACAGTTAAAAAGAACTATTGACACCCTTAAACCAGCTCCCAGCCCTCTCGATATAGTACCACCATGCCTCTTAGTGGAAGCTCTTGATGTTTTGGGCCCATCTTTACTAGCCATTATCAATGATTCTATAAGTGCGGGGGTTGTACCCTCATTTTTTAAACATGCTACGGTCCGTCCCTGTCTAAAAAAGGCAGAATAGATCCTGGAGTTTTAGCTAATTTTCGCCCAATTTCCCAACTGCCATTTCTGGCTAAAATTCTAGAAAGAATTATTTATAATCAATTGGTTGATCACCTGAACTCCAATAATTTATTTGAGATCTACCAATCTGACTTTAGGCATTTTCATGGTGTCGAAACGGCTCCTGCCTATTTATCCGAATTGTGTTTTTTACACCAGCCATCCAGAGTGCTTAGATCTTCTGGTCAGTTGTCTCTTGTTGTCCCTCGTACCAAGTGCAAAACCAAGGGGGACAGGGCTTTTACAGCTGTTGCTCCTCGCCTGTGGAACTTTTTACCTCATTACATAAAGGAGTCGTCTACAATTGAATTAAAACAAGATTAAAGACTCATTTCTGTTCACTTGCATTTCGTGACCTTCAGTAATACTGATGGTTTCCTCATTATGATTATATAACATCAGTTCTATTTATCCATCCATCCATCCATTTTCCAACCCGCTGAATCCGAACACAGGGTCACGGGGGTCTGCTGGAGCCAATCCCAGCCAACACAGGGCACAAGGCAGGGAACCAATCCCGGGCAGGGTGCCAACCCACCGCAGGACACACACAAACACACCCACACACCAAGCACACACTAGGGCCAATTGTTTAGAATCGCCAATCCACCTAACCTGCATGTCTTTGGACTGTGGGAGGAAACCGGAGCGCACGGAGGAAACCCACGCAGACACGGGGAGAACATGCAAACTCCACACAGGGAGGAGCTGGGAAGCGAACCTAGGTCCCCAGGTCTCCCAACTGCGAGGCAGCAGTGCTACCCACTGCGCCACCGTGCCGCCCGTTCTATTTATTATTTATTTTATTTTTATTTATGTTCATATATTTTTTTATTTCTGTTTATGTTATTTGTTTGTTTTTTCTTTTATTCTATTATTGTAAAGCACTTTGGCCACAGCATTCCTATGTTGTTTTAAATGTGCTATATAAATAAATTGACATTGACACTTCCGGGTGTGGCGGAAGTGCCGCATGAGCACCTGGAAGTACTCCGGGTGACCCTGGTATTTCTTCCGCCAGCACCTCCAGGTGAGGTGGAAGTGCTGACGTCCAGGGCTCCTTACTTGTCCGGGCATCTCCTGGTGGTGGCCACGGGCCCCTATAGGGTTGAGCTTCCATGCTCCATTCCCGTGGCCACCAAACAAACCATTTTCTGCAAAATTTTATTCAGATGTCTACTTTTTAAAAGTTCAGACATGATGTATACCGAGAAGCCATCTTGCTACCACATTGAAAAATCTTTAAGTATAATTACACATAATTTGACAATAAACTGAAGTGTGCCTATGTCTGTTGATGTAAACATAATTTTTTGTGAATCAAATGGGAATATATGACTTCTAGCACCAGCACCTCCTGTGATTCCAGATTTAGTGTAAAAGCTGAGCAAATATCCAACTGCTCAGCTGGTATAGTGATGTAACTATGAGGGGACACAATAGCAGCAGCAACTCTGTGACCACTATCGATGCTGTCACATACCTTTGTAATATCACCTCAATGAAAGAAAGATTCAGAGGCAACAGAACAATGCAGTGGTTCCAGGGATGACACCCTTATCCTTTTGATCATAATTTATGATCAGTACTTGAATTAGTCTTCTGACACATGCTTTGATTGCCTGTCCAGTATTATGAACTCCTATTTCCTGCATTCAGTGAATGGATTTTAAAATTCAATACTTTACTTGACTCGATGGGAAGAAAATGAAAGTAAGACATACAAGAATGACAAAACCTAGAAAGATAAATACTTAGTCAAAAAAATTGAAAATTCCTGTATTAAAATTAATGCTCCTTAATACTATTGGACAGCATGGCACGGACTCAATTTTTGCTCATGTCATTGTTCTTTTTGGGTAGCTCCCTTAGGCAGCTCACTATCCTTAGAAGGACTGCTCACTATAGCCACACTAGAATGGTTATCATATGACTGTGGTGGACTCGCACTTTTTTTATAGGATTCCTGCAACTGGCACTAAAGTTACTCCGTTAACTTAGCGTTTATATCATCTGTGGCTAAAGCAAGATTCATTGCCACCACAGGCCTCCCTTGGAGATGTCAGCTGTCCTTGCAAAAGCACACAAACTCTTAGAAATGGCAGCATGCTCTTTTCTTTTACTATGGTCATGAAAAGGGTACAGCAGTAGGATATTCAGCCTAAAGAGTACAAGATTTCTGCAGGCAACTGGAAGATAAGGGCATAGTCAACACCTGAAGAACAACAATACAGTAAGCAAAGCAAAGAATCACAAGACAAAGTTCAAATTAAGAGGGACTGCAAAGAGTTCAAAAACCAGAGAGAAAACAAAGAAAAGAATTATAACTGTTTAAAAGGTTTTTGGAATCTATGAAGTTGGCTGATAAAGTATTATCTTCAATGACCTTTTATTCAGTTGAGTCGTGATTGACAGTGCCACGACCTTTGAGGATATGCCTGCTCTGAGACAGTCCTTGTCAGAAAGGACAAAATGACCATGATAAAACATCCTGATTCAAAAATCAAAATCAAAACCAGAAGTATTTAGACTGATTAATGAACCAATGGATTGGATGAGTTTAAAAAAACAAACAAAAAAACAATAAAGGCAAAAGCTTACACAAAGAACCCCCAGCAGAGATGCAAATTATTCAAAATAGGTGAGTGTTTTGTGCATTCAGGAGATGAAGCAATGACTTGAAGTACTGCACTTACTGTGGTGAAGCAGGAGTGTTTAATGCTGCACTTCTCAGTGACAGTATCACCATTATATATGGACAGACGAGCCTCCTTGTGTGGAACTGGAAGGGTTACAGCCTCTTGGCTATCTTCTTCATGAATTGACGCTGTAATCAGTGTTTCATGTTTCAAATCTTTGTTTCAAGACACTCCTTTAACAATTTAGAAGCGTCCAATAAGTGTATTTTTAGGTCTCCATCGCTATCACCTCCTTGTGGTGAAAATGTGGTGACCATGAAGAAATTTTACTTCCTGAACATTGGCTGAAAGAAAAGAAGACTGAATCAGGCTCATAACAAATTGCTGCTTCTTCACCAAGTTAATCCTGAGGCCAGCATGGGGTGATAAGTGTCTAATCCTCTATATTTTATTAGTTTAGGAACATGGGAAAACAAACATTGGAGCATTTTTATTTTCTGTTATTAGAAAATTATTTTAATAAAAAAATGACAGAATTTCCAAATATTTAGAAGCTGGAGAATCCATTTTTTATGAGTGTGTTAATGTGACTAAAACCTAAATCTGGGTTAGAAGTAACATCTATACTTCAGGTAGCATTAAAGGATGGAGCCTATTGACTTAAGTGCCTTTAGTGTTGATTTTCTGCTTTCAAAATTAAAACATACTAAAACAGTTTTCTTTTTTCTGAATTTAAAGACAACTCATTTCTCTTATCCATTGTTTTGCCTCACTAAAACAGTTACTTAATGATAGAATTTAACTGAGTTAACGTTCTGCAGCAAGTTTCCTAAAAAACGATGAATCATAGAGATTAAAAAGCACTTTTACAAGAGATACATGAGCTCCTTCTTCCTTATCAAAATAGCTCTTAAACATCCACTTTTAGAGTGAGTATAAAGTACTGCTTTGTTGCCTCAGACCCTGAAGTCATCCATCCATCCATCCATTTTCTAACCCACTGAATCCAAACACAGGGTCACAGGGGTCTGCTGGAGCCAATCCCAGCCAACACAGGGCGCAAGGCAGGAACCAATCCTGGGCAGGGCGCCAACCCACTACAGGACACATACATACACACCCCCACACCAGGGCCAATCTAAAATCGCCAATCAACCTAACCTGCATGTCTTTGGACTGTGGGAGGAAACCGGAGCACCCAAAGGAAACCCACGTGCAAACTCAACGCAGGGAGGACCCGGGAAGCGAACCCGGGTCTCCTTACTGCGAGGCAGCAGTGCTACCACTGCATCACCGTGGTGCCCCCTGAAGTCAACTAATAAAAAAAAGTAATAAATAACTGAATAACAATGCTTTCATTGTATTGTGACTTATTGGTTTTTTGATGGGATGAAATAAAATTGTGAAAAGTAATACAAAGTAAACATAGTAATGCAAAATAAGTAGTGCTATATGCCATAAAACACACCTTTCAAAAGAAGAGCTTATTCACAGTCATTATTTACTAATGTACTAATGCCAGATCATTTTCAAAAGTGAGAAAAACAAAAATGGTATGAGTCAGTGAATAGAATACACCCACACATACCAACCAAAATTAACTTTCTTTTTAGACACAGACAGCACCTGGGCAGCCTCGTGACAATTTGTAAACACTTTTACTATATTGGTGAACTTACAGAGGCATTGGGTAAGTAGGTTCAGACAGGTTGTATCTTGTTGAAGACAGACATGTAGTCGAGGACACAAATTCAGCGGGATAGGCTGGAACCTGTCTCAGGCAAACATATGGTAGCTCGTTGTGTGAACGTACAACATGCAGGTACCACAAATCTGAGTTTGTCTACTTGGGTTGATTGAGAAGTGAGGTGTATGCAAGTGCCAAAAAAAGTGGCCCCGACGTAACCCAGGGGGGTCGCCCTCTCATGTCCCGGGGGAGGTATTGTCGTAAATATGTCCTCTCCCCCGGTACTTCTGTCACAGGGACGTCCTGGTCGGGGAAGGTCCACAGTCATCTGCCACAATTTATATATATATCTATACTAATAAAAGGCAAAGCCCTCACTGACTCACTCACTCACTCACTCACTCACTCACTCACTCACTCACTCACTCACTCACTCACTCACTCACTCACTCACTCACTCACTCACTCACTCACTCACTCACTCACTCACTCACTCACTCACTCACTCACTCATCACTAATTCTCCAATTTCCCATGTAATTGGAAGGCTGAAATTTGGCAAGCCCATTCCTTACAGCTTACTTACAAAAGTTAGGCAGGTTTCATTTCGAAATTCAAAGCATAACGGTCATAACTGGAACCTCTTTTTTGTCCATATACAGTAATGGACTGCAGCTCGCTGGCCGTGGGAGGCGGGGTTGCGGGGGTTGTGTATCGCGTCATCACGCCTCACACGTAATCACGTGAACTAACTGTGAAGGAGAAAGGATTGCCTTATATGGTGTTCGTTTATAAAACAGCGGACAGGCTGTGTAAAGGCAGCTTCACAAAAAAACAGATCCTTAAATTGTTATTGGTATATTTTCCCTCAATTTAAAAAGGTTTTCTTTTCTTCTTAATTAAAATTTAAAAGAAATACTTCACTGCTGCAAAGCCCCTCTAGTGCTGACGTCCGAGGTTCGATTCCCATAAGGGAGTGCAGTGAGTGTGTACACCTGATGAGCCAAGAATTAGGGCGAAACACGTGTCACGTACTCTTTGCATTATTTGACGGTAAACTATTTTCAACCATTCTATGATCTGCTTCTCACAACTGAAGGCACCGTGGCTGATGTTAGCTGACTTGCTGGCCAACCATAAGCGTTACCTGGTAGGTAACCACCCATACAATCAGATTGTGATTCAGACTACGAATGCCTATGTAACGGCCGACCCCTTTACCAAGCCGGCAGCTACACCTCCAAGACCTGTAGCCTGGATAATTTACTGAGAAAGAATCTAACTATCAAGCCGTACTTCTAACCAATTAAACTTTTCCCCACAATCGACAGTGTAAATATAAGTACACAAAAGCAGGATGTAAAATTAAACCGATTAAATGTATTAAATGAAACAAGACATGCAAAAAATAGAAAACAGATATAAATATAAATATCCCTCCACCCCAGCAACAACAAGACACCACCAAATATAAATACAACAAAAACCCTCCCTTGCCCCTGTAACATATAAACACACAACACGAATAACAAAAATTGTATGAGATACGGAAATGAATGTGAACTTGAGGCCGGTTATAAAAAACTGTCCTGAATGTGGTTGACTGAACTAGCGAAAAATGAGTCGTTTGATTTTCCCCGGACAAAATGGAGCAGCCTCACCGTGAATCCTTGGTGCGTGGTGGATGATTAATTCCGACCCCGGGATCTCTCGTGATGAGGTTCTTGAAGCAAGTCAGGCAGATAGAAAAACAAACTGGACGGAAATGCGCGATGTGGAATATAACAGGTACAGATGGCTCGTGGTCGTGAATGTGAAAAATCTCCTTCTCTCCTCTCTTCTCTCCTTCTCCTCCTGCTGGCTTAAATAGTCCTGTGACGGCAGTAATTGATTAATTGTGAACAGGTGTTTTCTAGGTTTGCGGCTGTGGTCTCCTTCCATCATCCATCCCCCTATATGGGGACGGCATTAACTGATACACATACAAACAGCAAACGGGACAATGAAACGAGACGCACTCAGAACTGACATTTAACAACACTATGTGGCCCCGCTACATTCCCCCCCCTAACCCAAACCTTGGACAAGGGAGGGCCGAAGTACGGCTTGAGATTGGCCACATGGATTGTGTCTAGCTTGGAGTCAGTGCCGGTACCCCTTTGAAACTGGAAATTAACTGGACCTGTTTGCGAGATGATCTTGGCTGGACCTAACCATTTAGGCGCTAGCTTGGCGGAGAACCTTTTGCTGGCATCCGAGAGATGGTGAGCTCTAATCCAGACCAAATCACCCGACTGAAAGTGCACTTCCTTACGCCGGGCATTATACAACTTGGCATGTCTGGATGTCGAATTCACCAACCTCTGTTCGATTCTCTGCCGTAATTCCTCCATTTTAAATAAATTATTGTAGCTGGTGGTTTCTGGACTAGGGGCTCTGGGAAGGAGTCGATCAAGCGGGCCCTTTAGCTGCCTGCCCAGTGCAACCAAAGCAGGCGTCTCACCTGTGGCTTCATGCACAGCAGTGTTCAGGGCAAACCGGAGCTTGGGGAGCCATTTATCCCAATCCTGATGGCGTTCACCCACATAGGAGGCGATCATGTTCTTCAGGGTCCGGTTCACTCGCTCTGTCATGATGGCCTGGGGATGGTAAGCTGTTATCAGGTTTTTCTTCACCCCCAGGCTGTATAAAGTTCATCTAATACAGAGCTCGTGAACTGCGGACCCTGGTCTGAGACGATGTTCTTCGGCACGCCCCAGCGGGTGAAGATTTTGTTCTTCAGGGTGGAGCATATCTTGTTAGTTTTAGCATCCGTTAATGCAAACAGCTCCACCCACTTTGAAAAATAATCAATCACCACCATCAGGACGGTCTTCCTCGAGCTGGTAACAGGAAATGGCCCCATCAGGTCGACTCCCAAAGTCTCCCCCGGTCCATCCGCGATTGTGGATTGTAAAAATCCTGCCGGTTTACCAGGTGGGTTTTTGAGCTGGTGGCAGGTGATGCACTTCTTCACGTGGTGGCAAACGTCTTTCCGGACAGACGGCCACCACGCAACCCCCAGGATCTTTAATAAAGTTTTTGTCCTTCCAAGGTGACCACCTAAAGGACTGTCATGATAGTAACTTAAAAAGTTGGGGATGAGCTCTTCCGGGACCACTAGTTGGTGTTGCAGACCCCCAAGGGAGGATGGAGTGGTCCTGTACAGAACCCCCTGGAAGTCCACAAAGTGTACCCGGTCAGTACGCTGCTGCTCCAGTCCCTCCCTGATGCTCTGGCAGAATGGACTGCTGGCTTGTGTTTGAGCCAGGTCTTCAAGGCTTCTTGGCAGAGGGAGGATCATCTTCTTTGCCTCTGCCAAACACACCATCCCCAGTGGCTCTGACACCCTGGACAGAGCATCAGGCACGATATTGCCACAGCCCTTCTGATAGGTCACCTTGAAAGTAAAGTTCTGGAGGCGGAGTACCCACCTGGTTAGACGGGAGGAGGTCTTCGGGTGATTAAATACCCAGGTCAGAGCGTGATGGTCTGTGTACACTTCAAATTCAACCCCCTCCAGATAGTGTCTCCATTTTTCCACAGCCCACACGACAGCCAAACACTTTTTCAGCTGTCGAATAATTCAGCTCAGCGCCGTGCAAGGCTCGAGAGGCATAAGCGATGACATGTTCAGCCTGGTGGATTTTCTGAGTGAGCATGGCGCCAAGCCCCAGGTTGCTGGCATCTGTTTGTACCTGGAAAGTGAGCTGCGGATCTGGCTGGGCCAGAACAGGCGGCTCTTGAAGGTGGCTCTTTAGTCGCTCGACCGCGTCCTGGCACTCTGTTGTTCACTCCCACGGGACATCTTTTTTTCTTAGGTTGTTCAAGGGAGCCGCTATATCAGCCATCCTGGGAATGAACTTATGATACCACCCCACTAACCCATGGAAACGTTGTAAAGATTTCAGATCCGTGGGCGTGGGGTAGTCTCGGATGGCTAAGGTCTACAGCGACCCCCTCAGATGAAAGAATGTGCCCGAGGAAGCGTATGTGGGGTTGAATGAAGGTACATTTCTTCATGTTCAGCGTAAGGTGCACTTGATGAAATCGTTGGAAGATGGTGTCCAAGTCCTGGAGATGTTGTTTAATAGAAGGGGAGTAAACAATGACGTCGTCGATGTAAACAAAGCAGATCTTACCTATCAACCCCCTCAGTACTTGTTCCATGAGCCGCTGGAAGGTGGCCGCAGCATTTTTAAGCCCAAAAGGCATGACTTTGAACTGGAACAAGCCTTCGGGGGTGATGACTGCCGTCTTCCTCTTACTCCCCTTGTCCATCGGCACCTGCCAATAGCCACTGCGGAGGTCTAGTGTGCTGAAAACTGCAGCTCCATGCAGTGACTCCAGAATCTCATGAACCAGGGGCATGGGATATGCATCCAGCCTCGTCTTTCCGTTAACCCCTGTGTAGTCCACACAAAAGCGTTAAGTGTCTTCCGACTTCTTCACGAGGACCACAGGGGACGCCCAGGAGGAGGAAGATGGTTCGATTATTCCCTCGGCGAGCATTCGATCAAGATGTTCTTTAATTAGGCCCTTCTTTAGTGGAGAAACGCGGTAGGCTCGGTGCCTTATTGGAACTTCGTCCGAGGTGTGGATCACGTGAGTAACTCCACGGGCGACTCCTAATTTCTCAGTCCACACCTCGGCCCACTTCTTCAGCACCGGCCTCACCTCTTCGGGCTGTTCCTCCACAGGGGCTGCCGGCGAGGTGTTTGCGTCACTCCTCACGGCTGCGTAGAAGCCAATGAATTCTGAGCCCAGATCTTCTTTGGATTTATGAATGAATTTGCATACCCCTTCCCCCGGCACCGTGTACACCCTGGGACTGAGATGGATGGTCATCCTCATGGTGGTTAAAGAATCCAGCCCAAGGAGTAACGGGACTGACCAGTGCCGGTCATCCAGGACATATGTATCCATTTCCCAGGTGGTGGAGAGTACACTGTACCTCAAGGGGACTTTGCCCAGGACCCTGTGTTCACTCCCATCTGCCAATACAAATCAGACAGACGGGGCAGATGTTAAGTTGTCGGTCGGTCGGCTAATCTTCTTCCACATACTTGAGCGGATTAAGGTGTGATGGCTCCCTGTATCCACCACTGCATCCACCTGCCACCCCCGCAGCTTCACTGGGATGATCAGGAGGGACGTACTCGCTTGCATGATGGCGAGATTGGCTTCCGACCGGCAAGGTTTGGCTCGCTGGGGTTTTAGGGGCTGGGTTTCTCGTGTACTGGCTTGTACCTTGTTCCAGTACGTTTTTGAGTTTCCCCAGTCCCGTTCCACTTGTGAGCCCACCTTCACCAGGTCTTCCACCGACCCCACAACCCCCCTGAAACCTCCAGCGAACTGCGGGTTACAGGCATTAAGGATGTGGCGGACCACCTCTTCTTCAGACATAGCCGGCCGCCACCTCAAAAACAAAGCCCGATATTCGTATGCGAAGTCCCTGATGGATTGCGAAGGCAGTTCCACCATGGATCGCAGCTTGTCCTCCAGTTCAGATTCATAATCTTCCGGATGAAAAGCCACGAGGAATGATTGACGAAAGGATCCCCAGTCTTTAATATTCTTCTTGGCCGTCAGCCACCAGCTCCGCACCGGCCCCGAGAGGGATGCCCATCACACCCATAAGCTCTTCTGGGGTTAAAGGGTTAACAGACAGATACGCTTCCCCATCCTCCACAAAGTTGAGGACATCATCGATGTTATAAGGAGCCCCCAACTTGGGAAAGGAAAGGCGCACCCCAGGAACAGAGGGCCGATTGATGTATTCACACCTGCCCACGAGACCCGTACGGCGTTGAATGACGGAGTGACGGACGTAACTTCTGGAGACTCCTTCGGACCTCCCCCTGAAGAGTTTCTTGCCAGCATTGATCTCGCCTCTGGAGGCACAACACGATTTCCCGCCCCAGGAGTTGAACTTGCTCATTGATGTATTCTTTTATTTCCTCCTGGGAGCTGCTGATGCGAGTCCGCAAGGCATCTTCGCACCCGAGCGCACTTTCAGCAACCTCGCGGACTTTCTCATCCAGCCAGGTCAGTTGTTGCGCCAGATCTTCCAGAGGCGAGACATCCTCCAGGCATTCCTCCTCAGGTCCATGGTGATCTTCGAGGTACAGCGACTGCAAAGAATCCTTCACCTCCCGCACCGCTGAACACGCTCTGACCGTGACATGCCGCACCCCGGCTACTCCATAATCACACCGTGGCAAAGCAATGGTGTTGTCCTGCTCGGCACGCACTATAGACATATTAATTGGGAAATGTTTAAAGGTAGACAGCGATAGTATTTATTATTAAGATTCCTCAGAGAGGGCACCACTTATGTAACGCCCGACCCCTTTACCCAGCCGGCAACTACACCTCCAAGACCTGTGGCCTGTATAATTTACTGAGAAAGAATCTAACTATCAAGCCGTACTTCTAACCAATTAAACTTTTCCCCACAATTGATGGTGTAAATATAAGTACACAAAAGCAGGATGTAAAATTAAACCGATTAAATGTATTAAATGAAACAAGACATGCAAAAAATAGAAAACAGATATAAATATAAATATCCCTCCACCCCAGCAACAACAAGACACCACCAAATATAAATACAACAAAAACCCTCCCTTGCCCCTGTAACATATAAACACACAACACGAATAACAAAAATTGTATGAGATACGGAAATGAATGTGAACTTGAGGCCGGTTATAAAAAACTGTCCTGAATGTGGTTGACTGAACTAGCGAAAAATGAGTCGTTTGATTTTCCCCGGACAAAATGGAGCAGCCTCACCGTGAATCCTTGGTGCGTGGTGGATGATTAATTCCGACCCCGGGGTCTCTCGTGATGAGGTTCTTGAAGCAAGTCAGGCAGATAGAAAAACAAACTGGACGGAAATGCGCGATGTGGAATATAACAGGTACAGATGGCTCGTGGTCATGAATGTGAAAAATCTCCTTTTCTCCTCTCTTCTCTCTTTCTCCTCCTGCTGGCTTAAATAGTCCTGCGATGGCAGTAATTGATTGTGAACAGGTGTTTTCCAGGTTTGCGGCTGTGGTCTCCTTCCATCATCTGATACACATACAAACAGCAAACGGGACAATGAAACGAGACACACTCAGAACTGACATTTAACAACACTAACTAATAGTATGGGATGGTGTTTTTCGACTCGCGCCTTCCTTTAAACGATTCCATGTCTTGGTGGGTTTGCGTAGCTTATTGTCAATATCTTTACACCTGTTTTTAAGACTTATTGACTGAAACAGGCTTTCACGAAAAGAGTTAGGGCTTTGCTACAGGATACACCCTCCACAAGTTAAGGAAGTAAAAATAAAGGTATATATTTCTGTTTTATTTAAACCTTTTAAGTTCGTATGCATAGCCCCATTTGGCTGTTTTAGTTTTTTTTTTTCTTTCTTCAGTAATATTTAATCTCCTTAAAGAAAAACAACATATGCATTTTACTTTTTTTGTATCTCTTTAGTAATATTTTAGTGTAAAAGGATAACCAGTATTTAAACCTTTTATATTATTTTTTATAAAGTTATTTTACACAATGTTGAAATATTTATAAGAAAGCTACATATTTTGGCAGCTGCTGCTTTAATTTTCAATGAAATGAAAAAAGCTCTCCAAGAGAAAACCTCAATGAAGAAGAAACAGTTTGCACTATCTAAAAAGGAGAAACCCTCATTTATAAAGGATTGCTGCAGATGACTTAACTGAAAACAAATGAATAGTTCTTATGTATATAATACATATTTATCTATTTGACTTATGCCTTTATTCCAGCAACTTGCAACATCTGAGGTACAATTTGTTACATTACTTTTGTTTTTTGCAGCACAGGCAGGTGAAGTGACTTCCTCAGGGTCACACAGTGGTGTCAGTACCAGGATTTGAACTGACAAGCTCCAGGTTTGCTGAAATATTACTGAAGAAAGAAAAAAAATGAAAACGGGCAAATGGGGCTATGCATACAAATGTCCATCCATCCATTATCCAACCCGCTATATCCTAAATACATCCCAAATATATCCCACCGCAGGGCGCACACACCCACACACACCCACACACCAGGGACAATTTAGAATCGCCAATGCACCTAACCTGCATGTCTTTGGACTGTGGGAGGAAACCGGAGTACCCGGAGGAAACCCACACAGACACGGGGAGAACATTCAAACTCCATGCAGGGAAGCGAACCCGGGTCTCCTAACTGGCACCTTTCACTGCACCACCATACCGCCCGCATACAAACTTAAAAGGTTTAAATAAAACAGAAATATATACCTTTATTTTTACTTCCTTAACTTGCGGAGGGTGTATCCTGTAGCAAAGCCCTAACTTTTTTTATGAAAGCCCCTTTCAGTCAATAAGCCTTAAAAACAGGTGTAAAGCTAAACTTGCAGCACCGCTATTCAATTACACTTGCCTAACGCCTCTCCTAAGGGGAGATACTGTGGGATCTGGGCATCAGTCAAAGCACCAATCACAGGCCCGATTAGAAAGTGGGAAGCTGTGATTTGTCGTCTCCCTCCCATGTAACAATCACAGCCCGTGTTACAACGCACTATGTATGTATGTGTATATGTATATATGTACTGTATATGTATGTATGTGTGTATATGTATGTGTATATATATGTTGATATGTGTATATATATATGTATATATATGTGGATGTGTATATGTATATATATATGTATATATACAGTATGTATATGTAGATATGTGTATATGTGGATATGTATATATATGTATATATGTAGATATGTATATATATGTATATGTATATATATGTTTACATAACCTCTTTAACACACTACTTCTCCGCTGTATTTTGCTAGTATATATATATATATATATATATATATATATATATATATATATATATATATATATATATATATATATATATCAGTCTATCAACCTTTTTTTGTTACTAACAGCTAAGTTCTCCTAATATCACTGAGATTCTTATTTTTTTAATAAATATCCAGGTTTCCAATTTAACTACATAACATAAACTGTCCTGTTAATCACCATAATCACTCAATTAAGTCAAAAATTATTATATTGGCAGGTTTTACCCCGGCTGCATTAAATGCTTAAATACAACAGTTTATGTGGAACCATTCAAAGATCTCAGACTATAGGAGGATGCAAATTCTAAATTAAATGAAAACATGAAACACAGCACATAACAAACACATCTGAAAGTTTTAGAACATAAGTAGCTTTTCTGGAACACTTGCAGTCATACTTTAGCAGCTAAAATGATTGTAAATTTCAGTCTATTTTTTAAGCAAGTTAAAAAATGCCTGTAAATTTAGTTTACCACCTAAAAATAAATTATTTGATGCATTGTCTGTTGAAAATACAATGGACTAATGTTGAGACAAAAATTATAACTTAATTAATTTCAATTTAAAATCTGCTCTTTGAACCTTAATCGCAATAAACAAGTTCACGTAACAAATGCCTGGATTTCGTATATGAATTTTGTAACATACATACACTTCAATAAATAAGGGAAATAAACCACCTCTTAATATTCTGAATCCTCTTAATTCACCTGAAGTGCTGTAGAATCTTGTCCTTAGAGATGTAGGGCAGGAATCAACTCTGGGTAGGGTACTCATTCATCACATATTACAGTCACACACCCACAATCATATCAATAATCAGTTTAGAGTCACAAGTTATACTAATATGCAAGACCTTGGGATGTGGGCAAGAAACTGGAGTATGTCAAAAAATAAAAAATAAAAAAACAAAACTTCAAATCCAGTCTACTGGAGATGTGGGTCAGGATTATCGATTACTATGCTCCTATGCATTTTTGAAAATAACCTAATATAAAAAAATGAAATTATATACTGTAGATGTATCAAATCATTCATTATGAAAACTTTTAAACTGTTTACTATTGTTTATCCAAATAACACACACTGTTATTCAGAGTATTTATTCTTCAAAATTAACATGAAATTCTGATTGTTCATTAGACCAAGTGATAATTTTAGCTAGTCCTGAAAAACTATAAAGTAAAATTTATTTGGCATTTTTAAATTAAGGTCAGAACTTAATTAGACCTTTGGGACTTGTATTTTATTTTCATCATAGTTGTCACTTTCTTAGTTATGTTTTTGGTTTTTTTTACCTTTGTCAAATTCCAGGTGAACACATTTTGTCATTTGCGGCCTGCACAGGAAATGAAGAAATTGTTCGTTTACTGATTGAGAATGGGGCAGACATAAGGGCTCAAGACCGACATGGTGGGTTATAGAGTTATACTCACATTTCCTGTTTGACTCTGATTCTTTCCATCTATGGAATAGATAATTTTTTTCAATTACTTTATATTAAAAACAAATTACTTTGCATACATTATTTTTTTTTTTGTGATTTTCAAATTTGTATCACACAAAAACAATGATGTGTTTAGAACACTTATACCATCTCCTAGGATTGTGACCTGGGTGTGGTGAAGGGCTTGACCCTCATTATTATTTCTGTTAAATCAAGGACAGCCTTGCCATGTGAGATTCCTTTTATACTTCACTGGGTAAAGGTGCCTAATTACAAACCCCATGCCATTAATGAGGAAACTGGCTGAACTGTAGCCACTGGCTGAACTATGAATGCATGTCTAGCCAATTTTGTCATCAACACTCCAGAACTGCTTGGCTATGCTACTGTGCACCTATACTTACCCCAAACACAAAGCCTGAGCACTGTTTTTTTGTTAAAACCTGGACACTGCCACAGACTGCAAATTTCACTTTACCACAGAGTAGTGTTGCCTTGAAAGCAGCTGGTAATTAGGTGATCACGTAATTTGATACATTTCAGTTTGAAAAATCACATTAACCCACAATGTGTACTTACAATCATATGAAAAAGTTTGGGAACCCCTCTTAATTCATTGGATTTTTGTTTTTCATTGGCTGAGCTTTCAAAGTAGCAACTTCCTTTTAATATATGACATGCCTTATGCAAACAGTAGTATTTCAGTAGTGACATTAAGTTTATTTGATTAACAGAAAATATGCAATATGCATCATAACAAAATTAGACAGGTGCATAAATTTGGGCACCCTAACAGAGATATTACATCAATACTTAGTTGAGCCTCCTTTTGCAAATATAACAGCTTTTAGACGGCTCCTATAGCCTTTGATGAGTGTCTGGATTCTGGATGGAGGTATTTTTGACCATTCTTCCATACAAAATCTCTCCAGTTCTGTTAAATTTGATGGCTGCCGAGCATGGACAGCCTGCCTCAAATCATCCCACAGATTTTTGATGATATTCAAGTCAGGGGACTGTGACGGCCATTCCAGAACTTTGTGCTTCTCCCTCTGCATGAATGCCTTTGTAGATTTCAGACTTTATTTTAGGTCATTGTCTTGTTGGAATATCCATCCCTTGCATAACTTTGTGACTGATGCTTGAACATTATCCTGAAGAATTTGTTGATATTGGGTTGAATTCATCCGACCCTCGACTTTAACAAGGCTCCCAGTCCCTGAACGAGCCCCACAGCATGATGGAACCTCAACCAAATTTGACAGTAGTTAGCAGGTGTTTATCTTGGAATGTGGTGTTCTTCTTCCGCCATGCAAAGCGCTTTTTGTTACGACCAAATAACAAAATTTTTGTCTCATCAGTCCAAAGCACTTTGTTCCAAAATGAATCTGGCTTGTCTAAATGAGCATTTGCATACAACAAGCGACTGTTTGTGGCGTGAGTGCAGAAAGGGCTTCTTTCTCATCACCCTGCCATACAGATGTTCTTTGTGCAAATTTAGGCTGAATTGTAGAACGATGTACATATACACCATCTGCAGCAAGATGTTCTTGCAGGTCTTTGGAGGTGATCTGTGGGTTGTCTGTAACCATTCTCATAATCCTGCGCATATGCTGCTCCTGTATTTTTCTTGGCCTGCCAGACCTGCTGGGTTTAACAGCAACTGTGCCTGTGGCCTTCCATTTCCTGATTACATTCCTTACAGTTGAAACTGGCAGTTTAAACCTCTGAGATAGCTTTTTGTAGCCTTCCCCTAAACCATGATACTGAAAAATCTTGTTTTGAGATCTTTTGAGAGTTGCTTTGAGGATCCCATACTGTCACTCACAGGAGAGTCAAAGGGAAGCACAACTTGCAATTGACCACCTTAAATACCTTTTCTCTTGATTGGACACACACATGTCTATGAACTTCAAGGCTTAACAAGCTAATCCAACCAATTTGGTGTTTCAAGTAATCAGTATTGAGCAGTTACATTCATTCAAATCAGCAAAATTACAAGGGTACCCAGATTTTTGCACAGCCAGTTTTTTGATTTAATTTCATACAACTAAATACTGCTTTACTAAAAATCTTTGTTCAGAAAACACCCCAGTACTCAGATGTTCCTAGGAAATGAAAGACATACCACTGTTATCTTTTTTGTTATTATGCAGGCTGAGAGGGGTTCCAAACTTTTTCATATGACTGTACCACCTAGAAATTAAAGATAACAGTCAGGTGACAGACACAAACAGGATGAAACTGGGCACACTAAACCTTCCAATAGTTAAATCTCAGATCTGTGCTGTTGAACTGTGGACCAGCTCTTTATTTTTGCACAGGTTTTTGACAATGATGAATATCTACCAATTCTTTCTGCATTTGTTTTGTGTGGGAGAAATGGGAAAAGTTTAAAAGTTTATACCTGGTAGCGTCTTGTAGAATTTTATTCAAGAGTATGCGGCTCCAGGTCCCCTGCTTTGTGCCATATTTGCAGAGCAAGAGTTGTGTTAACATATTTTGCATTCAGTCAACTTCATTTAGTGAGTATATTGGACTCCACCAAGGGTGAATCTTTTCACCCCTCCTGATCATGATTTTCATAAACGGGATGTAGCTCATGACTGGAGAATATGCAGTCTAGAAATCTGAGAATTGTATCTGTTCTGGTTATAAATGATTTTGTCCTTTTTATCTTCATGTGACTATAAGCTCCAGCTTACTTTGTAAATGTTTGCAGAAGTATGATGTGGTTGCAATAAAAGTCAGCACCTCCAAATATGATGTCATAGGCCTCTCCCTGAAAGTGGTAAGAGATGAACAGTTGATGTATGTCATGTTCATAAGGGAGGGAAGACTTTTGCAAATGTTATACTGTACCATGTAGATGAAGCTTTCATTTTACCAAACAGTTTTAACCATCCTGACCTGTGATCACAAACAAAAGAATGAGATCATGAGTACAAGCACTCATAATGAGATTCCTGCCAGGGCAACAAAGTGAAGAGCTCAGTAATATGCAAGGGCATAGGAGTTATACTGTTGTTTCTCCAGTTTGAAAGGAGACAGTTGAGGTGGTTTGAGCATATAGTAGAATGTTCCCATGGTACCTCCCAGGGTAGGTTTACTAGACATAGCCCACTTGGAAAAGATCCAGTGGTGCACACTGGAGAAATTAGGTATTTCAATATGGCGGGGATTGTTTTGGAATTCTATAGGTGGATTTGGAAGATGTTGCTGAGGACACAATTTCCTAGTCAGCACAACTAATCACGTTGCTGCAACCCTTTTCAGGATAAGGAAGTGAGTGAAATGATGATAAACTGTTCACAGGTACTGATCAAAAGTTTTGTTAAAGTCTCTAAGCATGGTGCCAGAGAATGGTAACATGTTTCACATTGATTAACACATGTTAGTAAGAATTTCACCATACTCTCTACACATAATGACCCTATAAAACTATTATGAAACACAACAGTAAAGCCTTTTAGATAGATAGATAGATAGATAGATAGATAGATAGATAGATAGATAGATAGATAGATAGATAGATAGATAGATAGATAGATAGATAGATAGATAGATAGATAGATAGATAGATAGATAGATAGATAGATAGATAGATAGATAGATAGATACTTTATTAATCCCAGGGGGAAATTCACATACTCCAGCAGCAAAAAATATTAAATTAAAGAGTAATAAAAAAATGCAGGTAAAAAACAGACAATAACTTGAATAATGTTCAACGTTTACCCCCTCTGGTGGAATTGAAGAGTCGCATAGTTTGGGGGAGGAATGATCTTCTCAGTCTGTCAGTGGAGCAGGACAGTGACAGCAGTCTGTCGCTGAAACTACTCCTCTGTCTGGAGATGACACTGTTTAATGGATGTAGTGGATTCTCCATAATTGATAGGAGCCTGCTGAGTGCCCGTTGCTCTGCTACGGATGTCAAACCGTCCAGCTCTATGCCAACAATATAGCCTGCCTTCCTCACCAGTTTGTCCAGGCGTGAGGCATCCTTCTTCTTAATGCTGCCTCCCCAGCACACCACTGCGTAGAAGAGGGCACTCGCCACAACCATCTGATAGAACATCTGCAGCATCTTACTGCAGATGTTGAAGGATGCCAGTCTTCTAAGGAAGTACAGGCGGCTCTGTCCTTTCTTACACAGAGAATCAGTATTGGCAGTCCAGTCCAATTTATCGTCCAGCTGCACTCCCAGGTATTTATAGGTCTGCACCCTCTGCACACAGTCATCTCTGATGATCACGGGGTCCATGAGGGGCCTGGGTCTCCTAAAATCCACCACCAGTTTTATTTATACCATCTCCATGAACACTAACACACTGTTGTAATGACAAAAAAAACAACTTTTCTATGACACTCAGTATAAAAAATTTCGATTTCTTATGCAGCCATTCTCTTGTTGTTGCCATGTTGATGTTTTCATCATTAGCATAACAAATCCCATTTAGGAAGCCCTTGAAATTCGGGAAAACATGGTAGTCGCATAGGGGCTGGTCTGAAGTAAAGGGTGGATTTGACATCTCCTTGAGATTCACAGGGCAGCCTTTACAACAGTATGGTCATGGACATTGTCATCAAACAGAAGGGATGAATAACATCTTTCCTTGCTGATTTAAATTAGTGACGGTCACAAACACCAAAGCAAGTGCATCTTAACACCTGATTTGAGGTCATTTTGAGACATGTAATCAATATGAAATACATCCTCAACATCGCAGAAAACTGTGCAGTGTCTGAGTCTTGAAATATATGTTGGTGTTAGAGACAGACCATGTTTCAATTATTTTGATTGCTGTTAGGACTCTGGGTTATAAAGAGGAAGGAAATTTTATCCCCAGTAATTAAATGTTTCATAAGCTTCTCTCAGTGTAAATTCATTAGTTTGAAAGTCTCCTTGGAACAACGAATGTAGTCAGTCATTGTTCTGAACAATCAGCAAGCCCATCTTGATTGTGCCATATGAAGTTTCACCTAGATGAATCTCTAAAGGCATTCTTTTCTTTAGAATTAGAAATTCAGAGATCATACAGTATTAGGTCTTGTTATTTTTGACATCCATTTTGACTTCCTTTAGGAACAAGAGCATCTATAGATATAATTCACTAAGTCCATGGCAAGCAAGACGCACGCAAGACAGAGCCACGCCCACCAACAATTCACTAAGCAGCGGACCATGGCACGCAAGACAGAGACCATGGGATACGTACAACAGAGCCACGCCCACCAACTCACAGAGCCCCGCCCACCAACTCTAAGACCATGGGATACGCACGACAGAGCCCCGCCCACCAACTCTAACCCTCCTCCTGTGTCATGGGATACGCACGACAGAGCCCCGCCCACCAACTCTAACCCTCCTCCTGTGTCATGGGATACGCACGACAGAGCCCCGCAAGCCAACTCTAACCCTCCTCCCAAGTCCACCCTCGCTCTCGAGGCACGCAACACCTCACCAAACACCGCCTCAGTCGCTTTCACCTCTGCTACAGTCCACATGCACCTCTGAGCCACGTTGACTTTTCATTGTTCTTTTCGGTTCTGGCTGCTTTTCTATATATAATCCACTAAGTTGCCCGACCATGGGATACGCACGCACGCAAGACAGCGCCCCGCCCGCCAACTCTAACCCTCCTCCCACGTCCATTACCGTCACATTGTTTTCCTTTTATTTCTGATCCCGTTCAACAACTATATGGTGACATCGACTTCTCAACTGTGACTCTGGAACAACTCAGTATTAAGCGTTACCAACGAAGACTCGCTACACCTTAATGAACAAGTACTGAAACTTATCCCTACCGACAAAGTAACTTTCACTAGTGTTGACTCCATCGTCACAGACGATCTTGCAGATCAAGTTTCATTCCCCGAAGAATTTCTTAACAGTCTTACTCCTACTGGCATGCCTCCGCATAAACTCAAAATTAAAATAGGTTCAGTCATCATGCTTCTCAAAAACCTCATGCCAGCAAGAAGTCTCTGTGATGGCACTAGACTGACTGTTACCAGCATTCACCGCAATGTGCTGGAGTGTAAAACTATCGCAGCTCCTACCTCACAAACTGTCCTTATTCCCCAGATATCCCTGACCCCATCACATTCAAATTTGCCTTTTACTTTTACACGCAGACAATTTCCTGTTAAGATTGTCCTTTGCAATGACAATTAATAAGGCACAAGGACAAACTTTCAAAACGATATGTCTATATCTGCCAAAGCCAGTGTTCAGTCACAGACAATTGTATGTTGCTCTCTCCAGAGTTCCATCCTTTCATTCACTCACAGTCATATCCTCAAACCCACCCCATTTGGACAACTGTGTCGTTCAGGAAGTATTCACCCATCAATAAATAATTATGCGGCGTATGCTATGCCGCGGGTTGGCTAGTACACTATAAACCACAAATGCTTGAAACTTGTAATTAAAGTATTTTAGTACACAGGAGTTAATCCTTGCCAACTTACAAAATCAGCATCGCAGCATACTCCTTTTGGGTTCAGGCTGAAAAAAGTTTTGTTACTCTTCATATATGTATATTTTTATCATTTTATTTTGAGCAAGTTTTGAGGTATTAGAGACTATGTTATATTTGCTTAACTTGTCACTGCTTCATATTATATTTAACAAACACTATTTTTCCTTCTTCTGTGTCAGGTAATACAGTGCTGCATATTCTGATCTTTCAAACAAACAAGATTAGCTCCTGCCATATATATGACTTAATCATGACCTATGACATGAACGAAAACAGTAGAATTCCATTGGATCTCATCCAGAACGATAAAGGATTGACTCCTTTCAAACTCGCTGCAGCTGAGGGTAACTTGGAGGTTGGTGTGATTTGGATTTGATTTTTGTCAGTTTATATCAGTACATTGTTTCAGTAATTGTTCACAGTTTATATTTTCACCTGTCAGAGAAATGAGATTCTGAGACTTTGGAGTCTACTGTGCAGAATTTGGTTATTCTCCCTGCAGGCATGACTTTCCTTCCACAGTATGAAAACATGTTTCCTAGTCAAAGGATGACTTCTATGAATAGATAGAAGATCTGATTGTTGTCTTTGTACCCACTCTTTCAATATAGGCTAATGCTCTACTTGACATAACATAAAAAGATAAAGATTTTAAATGAATACGGTAGATGGAAAACAAAGTGGAAATATGTGTAATCATGGGTAGAACACAATAGCATTCCATAGTCTAAAATCCACCCAACTTCCAAGTACTGAATTACTATACTGATAAAATGTATCTAGAAGTGTCATAACTGAGAAAGAACATTTTATTATCCATCCATCCATCCATCCATTTTCCAACCCGCTGAATCCGAACACAGGGTCACGGGGTTCTGCTGGAGCCAATCCCAGCCAACACAGGGCACAAGGCAGGAACCCATTTTATTATCCAAATAGAAAAATATATTTATGTAAACGTTTATGTGGAAATTACCCACAAATAAATAAGTACCTAATAATGGTGTTGCTAAAATACATGTCTTGCTGAACGAGAAAATACCTGTTATATGCAAGTAAAATAACCAGTGTGATAATTATCAATTATAATTGAATAGATGTATGTTTAGCTATGGCCATGATGAAGAAGTGGGCAAAGCTACTACAGTTTCCATTCACAAAATTTGAACTGCTGCTTTAAGTTTTTTCTTTTTTTCAGAACCAAGAGCTGGTAATCCTTTTTTCATCCAACTAAACAAGTCATTCTAATATTTTGCATAATACAGTGAGGCACTGCTGTAAAAAACATAAAAAATAACCCTTTAAGTCTTAAATGTGCAACTATTTTTAAAGGCAATCAAATATGGAGGAGCTACTGGAAAAGTTGGGTACAACATGATGTTAAAGTTCAGTCTTATCTTTTAGATCTTTCAGTATATAGTGAACAAGCGTCGAATAAATCAGTGTCTTTTGGGACCACGGTCATCTTGTCTCTATGACCTTTCAGAAATTGACTCTTGGGCAGAGGACAACTCAGTCCTGGAACAGATCATCTGTAGTAAAAAAAGAGAGGTACCTTAATTTTATGTATTTTGTTTTGTCTTGTTTTTGGAAAGGAATAATTAAGTGTTATAGTATGTAATAATCAGAAACAATGCCAGGAAAAAAATTGTGATAGAATTTTGCATTGTTTCTTATGCAGAGCTTAAAGTTTAAGCTCAATTCAATTTATTTTTGTGTAGTGTTCTACACTAAGTGCAGGCTTACAGAATTGTTTACAGTGTAGATTCCATAATGGATGTACAAGCATTCCAACTGGGACAGAGAGGAAAGTGTTTCCCAGCCGCGAGGCCAAGATGGAAGAGCAGCCTCAATGGAGGTGCAGCCCATTTGGGATGGTTACTAGTTTCCACTTGGGAAAAAGGACTAATGGATGGACAGGGAGAGTTTTTATACCAGGGACAGTTAATCCCCCACTATGGTAGGTGGCAGTGCTCTTGTGCCAGGATCCAGTTTCTACATCCACAGCATTATTTGGGACCTGTTTGGGAGATCCCTGTGTTGTGGAGCTCCAACTTGTCCCGGTAGACCTAAAGGGAGTTAGAGTCAGGAGGTGGTGGACAACACTTGCTGGTAGAGAGCAGAGGTGACAAGAGTAAGGAATTGTGTCGGGGACTGTGTTTGATTTGGGGCCTGTCAAAGGTATTTTGTAAAATAAAAACACTCTGTATTTGAACCCTGAGTGGTGTGGTTTAGTTGTGTCTCGGGGTTTGGGGCTCAGTGGTGTCCCTTTTGGCCACAAGTAAAATAAGGTACATTTAAAGCTTTACAAATTAAATAATGCATACCTATAGAAATAGATTAGTTTAAACACATTGTAAAAGAAATTAATTCCAAACAAAACAAATCAATATTCTGTCCACTATCACAATTTTCAACTTCTATATGTCTCTGAAGCTATCAATGCACCAATTTTAATAGTGAAACATCCGAGAATCCATCTGGAAGTTAGGTAGTGCCATATCCACTATCATGTCTATCTTTGTGGCATTGATTCTTTAAATCCATGACTTTTTTGAATTCCAAATGAATGTAGTTACATTTGTGTTAAAATTGTACTTGATATTATTATTGTTATTATTATCATAGTTAATGTAAGCTGATGTTAATGCCCATCTATTAACATCCTGCTAAACATATCAGGTTCTAAAATTAAGTTTAATTAGGTTTTTCATTTTTTGATCAAGACAGTAAAAGAAGACTGATCAATATTGACTGGGAATAATAAGGTCCTATTCAAGTTAATCTTGAACCAGGACATTTTACGGAATTGATACAATATAAATAATTAACTTATTAATGATAAATATGATCTGGTAGTATAAGTACCTTATCTTCTGCATATAGAGGTACTTTCTTTTCAAGTCTGTCCTTTAGGATCTCCTAAATGTCTTACCAATATGGATAGAAAGAGGTTCAATAGCAATGACAAATAGTATTGGTGACAAGTGCAGCCCTGTCTGGTTTTGTTTTCTTAAGCAAAATATTTAGTGTTTATAGTTGTCCCCCTTTATGTGAGCACAATGTGTCACAGTTATTACATTTAACTAAAATAGGTGTGTTAAGACCTTTAATGTCCTACATCAAAAAATGTAATCAGTTATCCATGTAATCGTATAATCAAGTTTTTGTATAATTTATATTCCTTGTTAAAAACAATAAAATGTCATCTTTTAAGTTGGTAGTATGAAAACTTTCAGATGCTGAGCTCTGCAACTAGTGATACTTCAGAGTAGTAGTAGTCTGGGCATTGAACAAATTAGTGAAACTTGCTTTCTATTCCTGCCCCTATAAAACTTTTTTGTAAAAAGTGTATGAAGAGGCAACACATGGCACCATACATCTTTGATCTATTTACAGAAGACAATGCTGTTTAATGATACCTGCTTTTTCAGCCTGTGCATATTCATATTCTACTCCTTGGTTTTTCAATTCTCTTTTAATAGGCTCGTACAATTCTGGAAATTGCTCCAGTTAAGCAGCTCGTTAAGTTAAAGTGGATGATATATGCAAGACATTACTTTCGCTTCCTGATGCTTGCGTATATTTTGTACATCATCATCTTTACTCTATGCTGCATATTTCGACCACTTAAATTACGTCCAGACAATGCAACGGATCCCAGGGATGTCCTGCTATATGTAAAAAAAGATGTGCAGGTAATTGCTTGTTTAATTTTCTATCTAATTAAATGTCTTTTTCTACTGAACTTCTTTTTTTTTCGATTTTTCCCTTTTCCATTTATCTACACACCCTTAATTTATAACTTTTTGTCTCAAGACTGTGTTTATGTAGTATTTCTTGGCCTATCCTGCAGTATATTTTAAAATCTTATATTTTCTATTGAGTTCTAAATTTATCTTTCTTTTAAATATACTAGCCAACGCCGCATAATTGTGTATTGATGGGTGAACACTTCTTGTACGACAGAGTTGTCCAAATGGCGTGGGTTTGTGGATACCACTGTGAGTGAATGAAAAGATAGACCTCTGGAGAGAGCAACATACAATTGTCCGTGACTGAGAGCGGGATCGTCTGTGACGAAGAAGGCATGCTGGTGAAAGTTACTTCGTCGGTAGGGATAAGTGTCAGTACTTGTAGATTAAGGTGTAGCGAGTCTTGGTTGTTGACGCTTAATATAGCTTGCATACTGAGATGTTCCGGAGTCACAGTTGAGAAACACTTTTTTAGTGTCATTTAAGCACAGGGAAAAAAATGAACATGTGAAACATCCGTATAATGTAATAAGCCACCAAGAAAAGTAACATTGCAACAATGTTATCTACGACCCAATCGCTGTAAACAGAAGTGAAAACAAAATCAAGCCTGGTGCATTCTTTAACTGCCTTGTGGCGCAGTGGTAGTGCTGCTGCTTTGCAGTGAGGAGACTGTGGAAGATTGTGGGTTCGGTTCACAGTTCCTCCCTGTGTGGATAGCTCTTGAATACTGAGAACACCGCTATATCAATGTAATGAAGTATTATTATTCATATGCGTCCAGCCCTCCCTCTCTGTCGTGTGCGCCTGTATGTGTGGGTGTGTGTCGCTCTCTCTCTGCCTCGCTCGCTCGCTGCATGTATTCCTGCAGGCATACGCCCCATAATTATTTATTGATGGCTGAAAGACATAGTAGTCTAAAAGGGGTGGGTTTCAGGATACAACAGTAAGTGAATGAAAAGATGGAACTCTGGAGAGAGCAACATACAATTATTGTCCGTGACTGAAAACTTGTTTTGGCAGATACATGCATATGGTGTTGAAAGTTTGGCCCTGTACCTTATTAATTGTCATCGCAAAAGCCAATCTAACAGGAAATTGTCTTCGTGTAAAAGTAAAAGGCAAATTATCCGAGACAAACAAACTTTTACATGCTGCATACCAACCCGCGGCATAGCATTCGGCACATAATCACGACGCTTTTTTAATGTTTTTTAAGCAGAGGGACAAAATTGAACATTTGCAAAATCCGTGATGTAATAAACCACCAAGAAAAGTAATATTGCAACAATGCACGCTACAAACCAACACACAATCATCGTTCAGTACGCACTGCCTGCTCATGTGCCCGCCCCCAACTCCTCACCTGAGTCGCTGTCGTCTGTGCACGTGTGAGCCACGTTGTCCTTTCATTGTTCTTTGCGGTTCCGGCTGCTTTTATATATATAATCCACCAAGTCACTCGACCATGGTAGTAGTATGTGCGTACACAGGGCAGGGACGTATTCAGAGGGAGCGTATGACCTGCACTTACTGGGTATTCCTCGTTCGTGGGGAACAATTGCAAGCCCCGGTGCCCATTACGAATGGGGTTCAACGGCTTACCCACGCCTGACCGCGCCGGGTAGACACACATTGATCCATTCAGTGTAGCGCGCGTGCAGTACCAGACATCACATACCTGTTAATGCTCAATCTCACGTGGCTGAAAGCCACTTGTCCCTCTAAGAAGTTGGATGCCTACCGCTTGGCGATCGCGTAACTATTAAGCAGGAGGGAGTCTCATTCGTTTTCAGAATTGGTGGGCGTGTCTCTCTAGCAGTTCGAGTTCTTGGGCGGTGCTCTGTCGTTTGTATCCCACGGTCGGATGACTTGGTGGATTATATATGGAAATGCAGCTGAAACCGAAAAAAATAATGAAAAGTCAACGTGGCTCAGTGGTGCATGTGTACTGTAGCAGAGACGAAAGTGAGTTGTTCCGTCCGGGCACATGAGCAGGCACCGTGAATGCCTTGAGAGCGTGGGTAGATGCGTGCTCGAGTTGGTGGGCGTGAGTTGGTGGGCTGGGCTTTGTGAGTTGACTGCTTTCAAAGCGCTGCGTGCTTTCATGGGTGTCTTGCTTGCTCTGACAGCGGCTTAGTGAATTATATATATCGATACACAGCCTCTTCTTAGATGGTCCTGCCACGTCCACCCTCGTTCTCGAAGCATACACACCGCCTGGTCATGGGCGGGGAAATGTCTTCCATGTTCCTGCAGGACCATCTAAGAAGACGCATGTTTGTCGCGGATGCGAATTGCTGTATGTAGCGTGTAAAACAGTTTGCGATGGTGCACACGGTCGTGCGTCGTAACTGAAAAGTCAACGTGGCTCAGAGGTCCATTTGTACTCTAGCACAGACGAATATAAATGACGGCGTTTTTTCCAAGTCGTCGCATCTGAGTTGGTGGGCGTGGCTCTGCGAGTTGTCGTCGTATCCAATGGTCTTAGAGTTGGTGGGCGTGGCTCCTTCCTGCGTGCGCCATAGGTGTCTTACTTGTTGGCGGCTTAGTGAATCCACACCCCTTCCTGCGTGCTTCCATGGGTGTCTTGCTTATCCTGCGTGCTTTCATGGGTGTCTTGCTTGCTCTGGTGGCAGCTTAGTGAATTATATATATAGATTATAATGCTTTTTTTCCCTCTCTTAGAAAACTGCCTCTCTCCATCTTCTTATCTATCTTCTTAATTTATTTAAAGCAATATTTGTGTGCAGTATGTTTCTTTAAATATATTATTATCTGTTTTGACTGTCATTTTTCTGGCACCTATAGTAATAAAAGGCAAAGCCCTCACTGACTGACTGACTGACTGACTGACTGACTGACTGACTGACTGACTCACTCACTCACTCACTCACTCACTCACTCACTCACTCACTCACTCACTCACTCACTCACTCACTCACTAATTCTCCAACTTCCCGTGTAGGTAGAAGGCTGAAATTTGGCAGGCTCATTCCTTACAGCTTACTTACAAAAGTTAGACAGGTTTCATTTCGAAATTCTACGCATAATGGTCATAACTGGAACCTCTTTTTTGTCCATATACTGTAATGGAAGGCAGCAAGATGGCCGTAGGAGACGGAGTTGCGTGTCGCGTCATCACGCATCCCATGTAATCACGTGAACTGACTGTGAACATTCATTACACAATTGACAAGGCAGCGAAACAATAAGAAGCAAATGAGTGATGCATACAAGCATCTTCATAAGACATGAGGTATAAAAAAGCACGGTGTAAACCGTAAGTTTAAATTAAATTTAAAGAAACGCTCCCGCTGCCGTTTGCAATACCATAATCGCCCCTGTGAATCGCGGGGATTTTGCTATATATATTAAACTATTTCAACCATTCTATGATCTGCTTCTTGCAACTGAAAGAGGGCACCATGGCAGAAGTTAGCCGACTTGCTGACCAACCACAAGCGTTACCTGGTAGGTAACCACCCATACAATCAAATTGTGAATCAGACTACGAATGCCTGTAATGTAATTACCCCGATCTACATGCTGTCAAATGAACGAACCACACGCCGTGGCACAATGTTAGCGGCTTCACCTCTAGCGCTGACGTACGAGGTTCATTTCCCGTAAGGGAGTGCAGTGAGTGTGTACGCCTGATAAGCCCACAATTACGGCGAAACACGTGTCGCGTACTATGCATCTTCAAACCACGGTGTAAACCGTAAGTTTAAATTGAGTTTATAGAAACGTTCCCGCTGCCGTTTGCAATACCATATTCGCGAGATACAAGTTTAATGAGAAGACACGAGGTATAAACGAGACTCTGGATGACTTTGTAACAGAGTTAAAATTGCTGGAGCGAGAAACTTTTAACTGCCGGGTCATGTCGCGTGTTCTCGGTAGGTACACCAAAAAATGTATACATTTATGCATGTAATGGGTAAACAAAAAATGTACTATACCCGAAAGCACTGCAGTAGTACTCAATGTATCTTTACTTCTTAAATGTTAATGTTTTACTGTTTAAAAATTTATACACTTCTTATATGTTGTTCAAATTCTTTTAGCAAAATACCAGTAACAGCACACTGCACGATAACGTGGAGTGAATACACTTGACATGAGCATTCATGTTATTTATCCTCTTTCTCTGTACATTTGCCATTCATTTGCTCAGAGGTTGATGCGCTTGCTGCTTATTGAGCAGCTCTTCACCCTAGCGTCCCGCTGCTTCTCTTCTTTCGTCGGCATCTTTTCCCGTTAAAACTGATTTAGTTTTTGTGTTGCGATAACTTAGTATGTTTTCTTTAATTTTTCAGTTAAGCTGGCACTTAAGTCTTCAATCTGCCTCAAGAATGATTAGTGAAGGTGGTAGAGAATGAAAACGGCACCTGTACGCATCCGCCACGGCCACACTGGTGCGCGCAGCAGTGAGTTGATTCTACAATAAAATAAAATAAAGATAAAAAGAGTAATAAAATCATCACCCCGAAAGCGAATAGTAGACGTGACGTAGTATATGTGTACCAAATTTCAAGTCAATAGGTGAAACGGTTTGCGAGCTACAGGTGATTTAAAATCCTGGACAGACAAATTAATAGCCACGGTAGCGTATTATAGAAGAAGATTTTACTGTTTAATAATTTATATTTATAATTTATATTTATATATTATTTCATATTCTCATATGATAATGATGTTAATGTTGTTTATATTGATTTCTATGTTATTGTAAGTGCTCTTTATTTGTGGAAAAATAAATTTGGCAATTAACAAACTTATTTTATACATACTACATTTTATTTTTTCTCTTGCACTCAGTGAGCGAATCCACTGGGTAATCAGCTATATATATATATGTAGATATGTAGATATGTATATATATATATATATATATACATATGTAGATATGTAAATATATATGTGTATATATATATGTGTGTATGTATGTATGTATGTATGTATGTGTGTATATATATATATGTATGTGTATGTATGTATCCATCCATCCATCCATTGTCTCCCGCTTATCCAAGGTCGGGTCGCGGGGGCAGCAGCTTGAGCAGAGATGCCCAGACTTCCCTCTCCCCGGCCACTTCTTCTAGCTCTTCCGGGAGAATCCCAAGGCGTTCCCAGGCCAGTAGAGAGACATAGTCCCTCCAACGTGTCCTGGGTCTTCCCCGGGGCCTCCTCCCGGTTAGAAGTGCCCGGAACACCTCACCAGGGAGGTGTCCAGGAGGCATCCTGATCAGATGCCCGAGCCACCTCATCTGACTCCTCTCGATGCGGAGGAGCAGCGGCTCTACTCTGACCCCCTCCCGGATGACTGAGCTTCTCACCCTATCTTTAAGGGAAAGCCCAGACACCCTGCGGAGGAAACTCATTTCAGCCGCTTGTATTCGCGATCTCGTTCTTTCGGTCACTACCCATAGCTCATGACCATAGGTGAGGGTAGGAACATAGATCGACTGGTAAACTGAGAGCTTTGCCTTGCGGCTCAGCTCCTTTTTCACCACGACAGACCGATTCAAGGCCCGCATTACTACGGATGCCGCACCGATCCGCCTGTCGATCTCACGCTCCATTCTTCCCTCACTCGTGAACAAGACCCCCAGATACTTGAACTCCTCCACTTGGGGCAGGATCTCGCTACCAACCCTGAGAGGGCACTCCATCCTTTTCTGGCTGAGGACCATGGTCTCGGATTTGGAGGTGCTGATTCTCATCCCAGCCGCTTCACACTTGGCTGCGAACCGATCCAGAGAGAGCTGAAGATCACGGCCTGATGAAGCAAACAGGACAACATCATCTGCAAAAAGCAGTGACCCAATCCTGAGCCCACCAAACCAGACCCCCTCAACGCCCTGGCTGCGCCTAGAAATTCTGTCCATAAAAGTTATGAACAGAATCGATGACAAAGGGCAGCCCTGGTGGAGTCCAACTCTCACTGGAAATGGGTTTGACTTACTGCCGGCAATGCGGACCAGGCTCTGGCAACGATCGTACAGGGACCGAACAGCCCTTATCAAGGGGGCCGGTACCCCATACTCTCGGAGTACCCCCCACAGGATTCCCCGAAGGACACGGTCGAATGCCTTTTCCAAGTCCACAAAACACATGTAGACTGGTTGGGCAAACTCCCATGCACCCTCCAAATCCCTGCTAAGGGTGTAGCGCTGGTCCACTGTTCCACGACCAGGACGAAAACCACACTGTTCCTCCTGAATCCGAGGCTCGACTATCCGACGGACCCTCCTCTCCAGGACCCCTGAATAGACTTTTCCAGGGAGGCTGAGGAGTGTGATCCCTCTGTAGTTGGAACACACCCTTCGATCCCCCTTCTTAAAGAGGGGGACCACCACCCCGGTCTGCCAATCCAGAGGCACTGTCCCTGATGTCCATGCGATGTTGCAGAGGCGTGTCAACCAAGACAGTCCTACAACATCCAGAGCTTTGAGGAACTCCGGGCGTATCTCATCCACCCCCGGGGCCCTGCCACCAAGGAGTTTTTTGACCACCTTGGTGACCTCAGTCCCAGAGATGGGGGAGCCCACCTCTGAGTCCCCAGGCTCTGCTTCCTCATTGGAAGGCATGTTAATGGGATTGAGGAGGTCTTCGAAGTACTCCCCCCACCGACCCACAACGTCCCAAGTCGAGGTCAGCAGCGCACCATCCCCACCATATACAGTGTTGACACTGCACTGCTTCCCCTTCCTGAGACGCCGGATGGTGGACCAGAATCTCCTCGAAGCCATCCGAAAGTCGTTCTCCATGGCCACCCCAAACTCCTCCCACGCCCGAGTTTTTGCCTCAGCAACCACCAAAGCCACATTCCTCTTGGCCTGCCGGTACCTATCAGCTGCCTCCAGGGTCCCACAGGACAAAAGGGACCGGTAGGACTCCTTCTTCAGCTTGACGGCATCCTTCACCGCCGGTGTCCACCAACGGGTTCGGGGATTGCCGCCACGACAGGCACCGACCACCTTACGGCCACAGCTCCGGTCAGCTGCCTCAACAATAGAGGCACGGAACATGGCCCATTCGGACTCAATGTCCCCCACCTCCCTCGGGATGTGGTCGAAGTTCTGCCGGAGGTGGGAGTTGAAGCTACTTCTGACAGGGGGCTCTTCCAGACGTTCCCAGCAGACCCTCACAACACGTTTGGGCCTACCACGCCTGACCGGCATCCTCCCCCACCATCGAAGCCAACTCACCACCAGGTGGTGATCAGTTGACAGCTCCGCCCCTCTCTTCACCCGAGTGTCCAAGACATGTGGCCGCAAGTCCGACGACACGACCACAAAGTCGATCATCGAACTGAGGCCTAGGGTGTCCTGGTGCCAAGTGTACATATGAACACCCCTATGCTTGAACATGGTGTTCGTTATGGACAATCCGTGACGAGCACAGAAGTCCAATAACAAAACACTGCTCGGGTTCAGATCGGGGGGGCCATTCCTCCCAATCACGCCCTTCCAGGTCTCACTGTCATTGCCCACGTGAGCATTGAAGTCTCCCAGCAGAACGAGGGAGTCCCCAGAAGGTATGCCCTCTAGCACCCCCTCCAGGGACTCCAAAAAGGGTGGGTACTCCGAACTGCTGTTCGGTGCATACGCACAAACAACAGTTAGGACCCGTCCCCCCACCCGAAGGCGAAGGGAGGCTACCCTCTCGTCCACTGGGGTAAACCCCAATGTACAGGCTCCAAGTCGGGGGGCAATAAGTATACCCACACCCGCTCGGCGCCTCTCACTGGGGGCAACTCCAGAGTGGTACAGAGTCCAGCCCCTCTCAAGGAGATTGGTTCCAGAGTCCAAGCTGTGCGTCAAGGTGAGTCCGACTATATCTAGCCGGAACCTCTCAACTTCGCGCACTAGCTCAGGCTCCTTCCCCTTCAGAGAGGTGACATTCCACGTCCCAAGAGCCAGCTTCTGTAGCCGAGGATCGGACCGCCAAGGTCCCCGCCTTCGGCCACCACCCAACTCACACTGCACCCGACCCCCTTGGCCCCTCCCATAGGTGGTGAGCCCATGGGAAGGGGGACCCACGTTGCCTCTTCGGGCTGTGCCCGGCCGAGCCCCATGGGTGCAGGCCCGGCCACCAGGCGCTCGCCATCGAGCCCTACCTCCAGGCCTGGCTCCAGAGTGGGGCCCCGGTGACCCGCGTCCAGGCAAGGGAAAACGCCGTCCAAAATTGTTTTACATCATAGGAGGTTTGTTTAACCGCTCTTTGTCTCATCCCTCACCTAGGACCAGTTTGCCTTGGGTGGCCCTACCAGGGGCATAAAGCCCCGGACAACAGAGCTCCTAGGATCATTGGGACACGCAAACCCCTCCACCACGATAAGGTGGCGGCTAAAGGATGTATGTATGTGTATATATATATATATATGTATATATATGTGGATGTGTATATGTATATATATATATATATATATGTGTATATGTAGATATGTATATATATGTATATATATATGTTTATGTGTGTGTATATATTATATATATATGGAAGAGTTTGTTTACCGCAAACAATGCTACACAGACAAGATTCTACACTTCTCCAGCAACCACCCAGTATCTCATAAACGGAGCTGCGTGAAAACCCTATTCAAACGAGTGCACACTCATTGTAATACTAAGGAAACAAAAATTAATGAGAGACGCTATCTCTTCCACCTTTTCACCTCGAACGGATACTCAAAAACATTCATTAATCGGAGCCTACACAGCAGACGCCAAATGAATCAGCAAACAATTGACTTAAATCAGAACCCCCACCCCACCTGGCACTCACTCCCTTATCACCACAATGTGTCAGAAGGCACAGCGCGCATCCTGACCAAGTGGGGCATCAGAATAGCACACAAACCCACGAACAATCTGCGCACGGTCCTGTTTAATGCTAAAAACAAGCAATCGACAGCAGAAACACGAAACGCAGTTTATAGTATTCTATGCAATTCTTGCTCAGCGGTATACATAGGACAAACGTCAAAAAGAATCTCAACACGTGTACAGGAACATCGCAATGCCGTCAGAAGAAAGGACACACTATTTTTGATCTATGCACATACTAAATCGACAGGACACACATTCAACTGGGACAATGTAAAAGTAAAATTTAAGGCCAGTACTAAAAGTGCCAGAGAGTTGGCCGAGTCTTGGCTATCAGATGAAAACGCCATCAACAGACAGTTGGACATAAATCCAGGAAATGCTAACTTAAGAAGAACATGTACATAAAAAATAAACTATACAAACCCCCCCCCCCCCCGATCATACGGACTTAGTCACCCCCCCCCACTTAATGTGTTGCTATATATTGCCTTTGATTCTTGTAAGTCTAAGCATTATACTCTGATGAAGACCCCTGATAGGGGTTGAAAGCTCAGGAATAAAAACTATTTTATGATACGTGATTCTTTTTTCTCCCTTCGTGGATCTCCAGCTGCAAATACATATACTTCGGAAAGAAAGCACCGTGTAAACCTAAAGTTTATATTAAGTTCACAGACCTACAAAAGGTTGCCATTGATTTCAGGCAAGATTGCTTTTCTCCTGTACAACTATACGTTGCATTCTCAAGAGTGTGCTTGCACGGCTTGGTCATATTACAACCGGAGTGCTGAACTGACAACGTGGTATACAAACAGAACTATAACAATCGTAATAAACGAACAAAAAAACAGCGGACAACCCGTGGATTAAATAAAAAGGCTGCTTCCATTGGCGAAGCAATGAAAAAGAAAGACCTTATATGGCGTTCGTTTATAAAACAGCGGAAAAGCTGTGTTAAGGCTGCTTCACAAAAAAACAGATCCTTAACAAATTGTTATTGGTATATTTTCCCTCAATTTAAAAAGGTTTTCTTCTTAATAAAAATTATATATATATATAGATCTATATGTATATATATATATGTATATATATAGATATATAGATCTATATATATATATAGATATAGATATATATATGTATATAGAGATATAGATATATATAGATATAGATATATAGATATACATAGATAGATATATATAGATATAGATATATATACATGTGTGTATGTCTATATATATATATGTAAGCTTATAAGTACTGCCTTACTTCTCTTTAAGAAAGGAAGATGTAATGATACTTGATTGAAACGATTCCATGTCTTGGTGGGTTTGCGTAGCTTATTGTCAATATCTTTACACCTGTTTTTAAACGGGCTTTCACGAAAAAAGTTAGGGCTTTGCTACAGGATACACCCTCCACAAGTTAAAGAAGTAAAAATAAAGGTATATATTTCTGTTTTATTTAAACCTTTTAAGTTCATATGCATAGCCCCATTTGGCTGTTTTTAGTTTTTTTTTCTTTCTTCAGTAATATTTAATATCCTTAAAGAAAAAGAACATATGCATTTTACTTTTTTTGTATCTCTTTAGTAATATTTTAGTGTAAAAGGATAACCAGTATTTAAACCTTTTATGTAACTTTATAAAGTTATTTTACACAATGTTGAAAAATTAATAAGAAAGCTACATATTTTGGCAGCTGCTGCTTTAATTTTCAATGAAATGAAAAAAGCTCTCCAAGAGAAAACCTCAATGAAGAAGAAACAGTTTGCACTATCTAAAAAGGAGAAACCCTCATTTATAAAGGTTTGCTGCAGATGACTTAACTGAAAACAAATGAATAGTTCCTATGTGTATAATACATATTTATCTATTTTACTTATGCCTTTATTCCAGCAACTTGCAACATCTGAGGTACAATTTGTTACATTACTTTTGTTTTTTGCAGCACAGGCAGGTGAAGTGACTTCCTCAGGGTCACACAGTGGTGTCAGTACCAGGATGTGGTACCTGACGGTTCAAGAGGTGGATCATGCCTCTATCTGCTACAGTATGTATGTGTATATATATATATCTATATATATATATATGTATGTATGTATGTGTGTATGTATATATATATATATATATATATATATATATATATATATATGTATGTATGTATGTATGTGTGTATATATATATATATATATATATATATATATATATATATATATATATGTATATGTGTATATGTAGATATGTATATATATGTACCCTAGGTTCTTGTCTATAAGCTGGACTCATGTATAAGCTGGAGACCAAAAATCATACGAATTTTTAAAATAAAATCGTATCATAGATAAGCCGGACTCATGGATAAGCCGAACGTACTATAACCTATAACTAATAGAAGGGAGGGAGGTCAGTGGTCTCACTCGCACCCATTTAATTTCTTTAAGGGGGGAGAGAGTGTGAGATATTGGCGTCTCTCTCACTCCCCGCATGGCGCGGTTGGAGCGGCCAGAGCGCGTTCTTTCTGCTCTGGGCATCGCCGAGTCAACACGCGCGTGTAGCGGTCATTTAAATTGTGATTTTATATATAAGCATATTTAAATATATATCGCGGATTTTTTGCTGGTTCGCGGATTTCTGCGGACAATGGGTCTTTTAATTTCTGGTACATGCTTCCTCAGTTGGTTTGCCCAGTTGATTTCATACAAGGGACACTATTGGCAGATGGCTGAGAAGCTAGATTGCTTACTTTTCTCTCACTCTTGTGCTGACTATCTGTGATCCTGACGTATGGGGATTGAGCAGGGGGGCTGTTCGCACACCTAGACGATACGGACGCTTGTCTAAAAATGCTGAAAGATTATCTTCACGTTGCTATCTTTTGTAAAGCTGATTCCTGAAAAGACATGCTGCAATAACCCCATATAGCATAAATGATGTTACATTAAGATTTGATTCAGAAGGATATATACACACTGTAATACATAGAATACTAAAAAGAATGCAACAAATGGCTACTCCAAAAAATTTATCAAACAATGCTTTTGCAGGAAATGTCCTAGACCTCACAAACAATTGACATCTCCCATTCTGCCTGGTACAATCTTCCTTTTTAACGTGTCATATCAGAAATCGCAGCGCACATCCTCTCTAGATCAGGCATGAAAGTACCACATAAACTGTGAAACACTCTGCGGACAGTTCTTTTTAATGCCAAGAGCAAGAAATCTGCAGCAGAGACATGAAACACAGTATACAGTATATTATGCAGTGCCCAGCTGTATACGTAGGACAAATATCCAAAACACTCACAACAAGAACATTGCAATATTGTCAGAGGAAAGGACCCACTGTCTCTGATACATGCATATACCAAGTCTGCAGGGCACACATTTAACTAGGACACAGCACAAGTGAGATTTAAGGCAAATACAAAGAGTGGCAGAGAGCTGGCTGAATTGTGGCTATCAAATGTAAATGTCATTAACAGACATTTGGACATGAACCCAGCATATACAGATTTAAAAATAAGAACATCCAAATAATAAAAAAGACTTCAAGACTAACACCCCCTTAACCCATCCATCCATCCATTTTCCAACCCACTGAATCCGAACACACCCCCTGAACCTCCCCCTCCATACTAATCCACCCCTCTTACACCCACCTACCCCCCTTCCTCATTTACTCTATATAGTCTTGATTCCTTTAAATCTAATCATTTTCCTCTGATAATGATACCTGGCATGTGATGAAAGCTCAGTAAGGGATAAGTGATTAATTTTCTCTCTTTGTGGATTTCTATATATAAATATGCAACCTGAATCACAGACCTTCACTTCAATATCTATATAGGGCAGCACAATAGTGTGGTACTGACCTGGATGTTTCTTTCATGGAGTTTGCATGTTTGTGTAGGTTCACTCTGATTTCTTCCAATAGTCCAGAGAGACTCAGGTTTGGTAAATTGCTGTTAATAAATTGGCCCCAGTATGTGTTTGTATGGATGTGTGCATGTGTGTTCACCCAGCAATGGACTGGTGCCCTGTCTAGGGGTTGTTGTTCTGCCCAATTGTAGCTGGGCTAGGCTCCAGCACACCCAGCGACCCTGGCCTGGATCAAATGAGTTAGAAAAAGATATTAAATGACTTTGTGCCAGAGTATGATTTATAATAACTGAGTTTTATTTCAGTGTTTAAAACTCCTCTTTGACCCTATCATCTCTTGATTAACTGCAACTGTTTGTTATTCCCCTAACTTCTATTGCTTGTGTGAACAGTAGCAGAACTATCATTTATATTCTTGAGTAACTATTAACTTTCATTGTGTTACAGTTTAATTTGTGGCATATAACCAAAATATGTCAAAAAATTAAACTAGTGTAGAGGTTTAGTGATGAAACAAGCAATTACAAAGGACATACATGGCACAAAGCTGGTACAAGACAATATCTAAAAGAACCTGAAGCACTGGCATTAGTAGACCCTGACTTACACAAATGCATGGATAAACAGCAACAAAAAGCAGGTAGGAGGTTTTTCTTAAAGTATACAGGGTGTCCTAGAAAGGAATTCCCCATAAGCAACCTTGAGAAAAGTAAATTGTAACATTTAAAGAGGAATCTTGTAATACTATTCCTAGGTGACAGAGTTCAGGCAATCCAAAACAAGTTATGGGAACTCGATCCTTTAACTGTCAAGAAAGGGCAGCACACTAAACACAGCAATCAGGTAAAGTTTTTTAAGTTTCATTTAGCTTGAAGCCAACAAAAATGCATGAATTTAAGTGCCCTTTCCACTCTTGAAGCACAAAAAGTGGTTTTGTGTAGCTGTAAAAGTCGCACCGGC